>NC_091245.1:38962500-39055000 GCF_042477335.2 Ovis canadensis
GCCTATTTAATTCAGAAACTGGATAATGTGCAAAATAAAAGCCTAAATCACATCATTTACAAATTGAAAATTTTAAGGTGAAAGTAATTTCCATCCTTCCACCCAACTCCACTACGCCTCCTTAAGTATGTGAAAGGCAACAACGGCTCTGGTAGTGCCATGTATGATCCCTGCCTCTGATTTAAAAAGAGAGGTGTTGCCAGTTCCAGAGCAATTAAAACTGGTTAAAAATAGCAAACAGCTGGGTGGTTGGTGCAGAGTGATTCGACCAGAATTCAACACTGGTATTTTCTATCATAGAACAAAATCTGTGGGTTGTTAAGTGGATTGTCCTGGTGACCCTCCATGTCCTACAACAGCAAATCTGAGGCCCATGAGCAAGATACAGGTGTGTGAGAATCTAGGTGGTGCTGAGAGACTCCCCCGCCTAGACCTACAGCCGCACTGCAGCAGCTGGATGGGTAAAGCCGGTGCTGTGGGACAGAGAGGTTGTAGTCCTGAGTTAGTGAAACTGTGTGTGTGATAGTGCTTTCTGCATCACAGGTTGAAAACAGTGCAACCAGTTTCTCTATTTTGACAAGGGCACAGAGATTTTATCTATCTAAAATTTAAATTTGAACAACAAGATTAAAATAGTACTTAACACTGGATTGTTTTGGTCCTTAGCCTAAATATAGGAATTAGAATTGATTTGGTAACTTTTCTTATTTAATAAAAATGAACTAATGATTTTAAAAAATCCCCGCTTTCTACTTAATACATTGTAGTAACCTATATGGGAAAAGAATCTGAAAAATAACAGATGTATGTATGTATGTATATATGTATGACTTTGCTGTACACCTGAAACTAACACAACATTGTAAATCAGCTACACTCCAATATAAGATAAATATTTTAAAACGTTTTCAAATTCCAATTTGTCGTCCCTAACTCATTGAGAGGGAGTGAGACACTGCAGTGAAAAATAACAGCCGTTCACTCACCACTTATGAGGCACTGGGTTAAGGCCTTGGTCTGCGTTAACGTCATTTCATGCTCACAATCCCAGTGAGACCTAAAGCTAGGAAAAGACAAGACCAACATCTGAACCCAAGACCATCTGATTCCAAAGCCTAGACTGAGCTACCTTGTCGGGAACCAAGAAGTATGACTTTATCAAAAGCAAGTAAATTTTGTTCCATTTTGGCAAAATTATTTGTAGAAGGAAAGGTGAAGAATTCAAGCAATGAGAGGTCCTGGCCTTCTTTCTCTCTATTTTTTAAACTAGAATTTATTTTTTTAAACAATAGTTTCAGGTTTACTGAAAACTAAGAAAAGACTCCGATGCTGGGAGGGATTGGGGACAGGAGGAGAAGGGGACGACAGAAGATGAGATGGCTGGATGGCATCACCAACTCAATGGACATGAGTTGGTGTGAACTCTGGGAGTTAGTGATGGACAGGGAGGCCTGGCGTGCTGTGATTCATGGGGTTGCAAAGAGTCGGACATGACTGAGCGACTGGACTGAACTGAACTGAACTGAAGAAAATAAGAGTTTTATGTTCTGTTTTCATATTTTTATGTACCTTTCTTGCTAAATTAAGGTACTGACAATACAGATTTTTCCACCAAGAGATTTTTTAAATGAAGACTTTAAAAATAAAGTTTTATTACTTTTATAATAATTTCATATTCAAACAGTGGTGTTTTGTTGATAAGTGGTGTCATAATTGGGGGGAGGGTGTGATTTTAACCTTGTTTCCTATTGGTTTTCTTGTCGTTTCATCTCTGCCCTTATTCTGATATCTGGTAAGCAGAGCCAGGATGACCAAGAATGGGAACAAGTTGGAATCTGGAGTCAGAAATCTTGGATTACTTATTAGGTGAAAGGCTAACTTTGTGAGTCTCAGTTTCCTCCTTCGGGAAATGGGAATAATGAGAACCCATCAAATTAGAAAAGGCTGTTATTGTGGGCTGTAAAGGATCACCGAAACGTTAGTTCTTTTCTTAAATTATTAATTAATTTTATTTTTGGTTGCACTGGGTCATTGTTGCTACCTGCGTGCTTTCTCTGGTTGTGGCGAGCAGGGGCTACACTTTAATTGTGGTGCTTGGGCTTCTTGTTGTGGTGGCTTTTCTTATTGTGGAGCACGGGCTTCAGTAGCTGTGGCTCGTGGGCTCTAGAGCACAGCCTCAGGGTCTGTGACGCATGGGCTTAGGTGATCTTCCGCACGTGGACTCTTCCTGGATCAGGGATTGAACCGTGTTCCCTGTAGTGGCAGCTGGATTCTTATCCACTGTGCCACAGGGAAGTTCCAAGTGTTAGTTCTCATGAGAGTATCCTTTACCTGTGAGATGCGACTCTACGCTAACATAACTTATTTTATAAATCATTGTTTGTATATTCACATAAGCCATGTCTCTAGAGAATAAACTTATGAAATTCATAAGGTAATGATTTTGGAATGAGGCAGACCTGAATTTAAATCTTGGCCCTTCAACTTAGCGGTTTCCATAAGTTTGTTTTCTACAGCTGTGAGTCTATTCCGGTTTTATAAACAAGTTCATTCGTATCGTTTTTAAGATTCCACATATAGGTGATGACATATATTTGTCTTTCTCTGCCTGACTTACTTCATTCAGTATGATGATCTCTAGGTCCATCCCTGTCATTGCAAAAGGCGTTATTTTGGTCTTCTTTATGGCTTAACTTTGAACTTTGCCGCATTCTTCTCTGCTCCTCAGATTCCTCACACCTAAAATGGGATAACATCCCCTAAATTACAGAGTTGTTTCTATTAGATTTGAGGTATGTTAAGCACCTAGTGCAGTGCCATCCGCAGAACGGGACCTAGTATCCCTACCATCATTATCTTGGGTCTTCTGTAGTCTCAGATCCTCTCTGGAGTCTCCCAGGAGATGCTCTTCACCCTCTGAGGCTCTTCTTTTTATTTTTAATTATTTTTTAAAATTAACTTTAATCAAAGTATAGTTGATTTATAATGCTGTGTTAGTTTCTGTCATATAGCATGGTGAATCAATTATACATATGCATATATCCATTTTTTTTAGATTCTTTTCCATATAGGTTATTACAGAGTATCGAGGTGAATTCCCTCTGTTATATAGTAGTTCTTATTAATTATCTATTTTATATATAGTAGTGTGTATATGTCAATCCCAGCCTCCTAATTTATCCTTCTCCCAACTTCCCCCCTTGGGAACCATAAGTTTGTTTTCTAGAATTGTGCCTCTATTTCTGTTTTGTAAATAAGTTCATTTGTGTCTTTTTTTAGATTGCACGTATAGGTGGTGACATGTATTTGTCTTTCTCTGTCTGACTTACTTCGCTAGGTATAATAATCTCTAGGCCCATCCCTGTCATTGCAGATGGCATTATTTTGTTCTTTGTGACTGAGTCATATTCCATTGTATATGTGTATCACATCTTCTTTATCTAATCATCTGTTGATGGTCATCCCTTTCATGACTTGCCTATAGTCCTTATGCTCTGAAGTCTTTGCTTTTAGAAATGGAAGGTAAGCATGATCAATAGAAGGAATGACTGAGCTGAGCAACATGGTTGGGGGTTACAAAGAAAGCAAGTCTACGGCTTTGTGCAATAATTACTTTCCATGTGACTTTTGGCTTGAAAACTACCAAAGAGGAGACCAGATCTGATATGGCTGATGATTTTTGATTTCTGGAGAATATAACTTAAAAAGGAAATTCTAAACAACCACTGTTGTTTTGGCAGTTTATTAGAAGAGTGCTTTGCAAGTTATAGGTCTTTGTTGGAACACGCCCCCCCCCCCCCCCCCGGCCCCGCTCCAGCACCCTCCACATACCCCTTGTTCCAGTACTCTGCTGAGCTAATTCCAACATGGCCTAAAAACTCTGTTTAAGCATCAGTTTCTAGGGGTGAATGGCCCTGAGCCTCCAGACAGTTGAACCTCACTTTGCTTGCTGTACTGTTTCTTTATACTGATGTCTTAAAATTGTTTCTTAAATGTCTACTTCCACCACAAACTGTAAAGCCCCATGACATGAACAATTCCAAATGACTTTAAATGTCAGCAGCTTGTCTGTACATCTTTAAGGTGAGATACTCTTAGGACAAAAAGAGCTACAAAAGAATCTTTAACTGTTTACAGTGATCACATTGCTATTGGTACTGTTGGTATGACTAGCTATGAGATTGCTCTGGGTATTTTGGGGGAGCAAAGCAGATTAGAAATTAAGGGTCAACTATAATTCTGTCGTTTTTGGAATTGTTGAAAATTGAGACTATCAGTGTGAGGAAAAGGAGGAAAAAAATAACAGTTTACACTGAAATTATCAATATGAAATCACAATTAATTTCATTTAAAAAATTCCAACTCTGTCCACTGGAAAGGCCTAGAAACTGTGAAAAACACACAAACAATGACTCACCCCTCATGCTCAGATGGTGGTGCTGAAATACCATCTCCTGCTAAAAGGAACCAGAACTCCTTAGAGAAACAGCTGACTCCAGGTTAGGCAGAGGGAAGGTACATGCTGAGCTTGTCACAACTTGTATCAAGCAGCAAGGAGGAGATAAAAAACTACCACAGTTCCATCAAAAGGGCTCAGGAGCCAACCTGAAGAGGCTCCTGGATAAAGATGAGACAATTTAAGCATCCATATGGGTAATATCCGGAGAAGGCAATGGCACCCCACTCCAGCACTCTTGCCTGAAAAATCCCATGGAAGGAGGAGCCTAGAAGGCTGCAGTCCATGGGGTCACTGAGAGTCAGACACGACTGAGCAACTTCACTTTGACTTTTCACTTTCATGCATTGGAGAAGGAAATGGCAACCCACTCCAGTGTTCTTGCCTGGAGAATCCCAGGGACGGGGGAGTCTGGTGGGCTGCCATCTATGGGGTCACACAGAGTCGGACATGACTGAAGCAACTTAGCAGCAGCAGCATGGGTAATATCTACAATTGATTGGAACTCATCAGATATATTTAATAATCATTAAGTTTATAGTGATAATAAGAAAGAATAAGAGAATAGAATATTAGAAAGAAAGAAAGAGAGGAAGGTGAGAGAGAGAAAGTAAGAGAAGGAAAGGGAAAAGAAAGAAAAAGTGAGTTAAGAAGGAGAAGAGGGAGGCAGGAGAGAAAGAAAAAAGGGAGAAAGCAAGCTAGCAACTGATCACCACGGAAAGAAGCTAGTCAACCAACTTGTTATTCTGAAAACTGAAAATAAAGGGAGGAAAATCAAGCATTTATCTTGCCTTTTCTATGTGAATTACACTAATGGGTAATACAGTAGAAGATGAAGGAAAAGTTCTTTTTATAAATATAATCCAGCTAAATAAATGAGAATATCACCATTTTGCAACCACTATTGAATGAATGGACGCAATGATAAAGAACCCACTTGACAATGCAGGAGACACGGGAAATGCGGGTTCAATCCCTGGGTCAGGAATGTAGCCTAGAGGAGGAAATGGCAACCCACTCCAGTATTCTTGTCTGGAGAATCCCATGGACAGAGGAGCCTGGAGGGCTACAGTCCATATGGTCACAAAGAGTCAGACAGCACCGAGCACAGCACTCAATGAATGAATGGACTTAGGTGTTTATTAAGCTGCTAACCTCACAAAAGAGAGACATTGATATGATGGGTCTTCTAGTGAAAGAACACTCCTTGCCAAAAAATTCAAACTGGAAAATAAAAAGCAGATCCCTGTTTAGGTCTCATCTTCAACGAGGAGACTCTGTCACTTTTGGATGCAATTGAACACTACCCGCTCTGTTCTACTGTGACGTCTTAGCCATGCATTCAGTTGTTCCACAGACATCGATTCACTGGACTATTGCAGAGTTTCCTTGTTTCTACTCTTGTCCTTATGCAACCTAATATCTACTCAGCAGCTAAATGATATTTTAAAATGTAAGGAAAGCATGTCCCTCTTCTATTGAAAATGTGCCAATGGCTTACCATTATTCTCTGAATCAAATCAAAGGGCTTTACTATGGCCAACAAGGTCCTACAGAATCTGTTTCAAATTCATCACCTATTGCTCTCTCCCTAGCACTCTCTGCTCATCCACCTGGACCATCTTGCTAGTCTGTCAATGCATGGAGAACACACCATCTTAGGAGCTTTGCATAGAACACTTTCTCCCAACATCTGCATGATGTACTCCCTTACCACCTCCCAATTTCCTCTCAAAGATAATCTGACCAGTTGACCATCTTATAGCAACAGCAACCCTTGTACTATCTCTTTAACCCATTGTATTATTTTTATAGCAACTACTATCACAACTATAACTTATATTCATTTGTTTATTATCTCTCCCCACTAGATTGTAAGCTCTAGAGGCAAGGATTTTATCTATTTCCCTCACTTATGTATCCCCAGTGGCTCAAACAGTGCCTGTTAGGTGGTGTATGCTCGATAAATACTTGTTGAATGAATGAATGAGAGCATGGATGAGTTGCTGTGTTGCAGTGTGTTGCATTAAACAGCAGTCTCTCCAGCAACTCATTGAAGACAAGGAGCAGGTTTTATTCAGTGTTTTATTGCAGTATCTTGCATGAGGCCTGGCACTTAGTAGGTTCCCAGGAAATGCTTTTTTTTAGTATTAAATGTATCTTTTCCTAGTAATTCTTATACCTCTAGCTATAAGGGCATTTCAGAAATAAAAGATTTACATTTTGTGTGTGTGTGCGTATGTGTTAGGGGTCTCGTTGGATTCCTAAGCTGTATTTTTGTGAGAAAAAGTACAGTATCAAAACCAAAGCCCCATAAGAAATAAATCTTCCCATTATGAAAAATAGAGTGTGTTCTAAACACCAATAAGGGCACAGAAAAGAAGCATGCCAGTCCTTGGTCAAATATTATGTAGGATTCTGGGTGAGAGTTCAAATGTACCGCACCTGCTAAGGATCCTGAAATAAAGTAATATCTCTGGGAAGTTATCCAGAGGAAGAGGGTGGGATGAAAGATCTTCAGTCACACTCTGTTGGAGCGACTAGGTGATGCTGTCGAAGACAGGGTAGTCTTCATCTGTGGATTCAGAGAGGAAATATCTTACTAACTTTTAAAGTAATGACTTTTGTTTTTTATTACATTAGCATTGCCTACTTAGTGTCGACCTTTAGTAAATGCAAATAAGTAAAAAGGAAGAAATGGTCACCTAGAACATTCCAGAAAGAAATCATCCAGGAAGAACTACTGCTAGTAAGTATCCTCTATAATGGATTATGTTAAGTGCTTGCTAGATGTCAAGCACTATATCAATGCTTTACACTTATCAACCTCCCAGTCTCTCTAGGAAATTTCTTTCTATACAGTCATATGAGATAGGTATAGTTACACGTATATTGATAAGCACATCATATTCATTTTTATTTGATAACTCGACACATGGTAGATACTTAACAAATATTAGTTGAATGAATTAGTGAGAACTTAATGATATAATTCATGAAAATCACCTGACTCATATAGTCATTCAATTCATAGTAGCTATATAATGTTACATATATTAACATTAATTAGTTTACGATACAACCCTGTAAATGTTCTTTGTTGAAGTTGCTCCTGAGAGATCTAAGCTTAGTTGGTTGCTGCTGCTAAGTCGCTTCAGTCATGTCCGACTCTGTGCGACCCCATAGACAGCAGCCCACCAGGCTCCCCGTCCCTGGGATTCTCCAGGCAAGAACACTGGAGTGGGTTGCCATTTCCTTCTCCAATGCATGAAAGTGAAAAGTGAAAGTGAAGTTGCTCAGTCGTGTCCGACTCTTCGCGACCCCATGGACTGCAGCCCACCAGGCTCCTCGCTGAGTGACCCAGTAATAAGCAGTCCAACTCCTCTTCTCATTGTGCAGGTTTTCTCCTTTGTCCTCCTGCACACGTTCTAAAGTTTTGCTTTGGGCTCGGAGGGCTGTATCCCAGGCTGGTAGAAATCTGAGAAGTGAAGCCAGCCTGGAATCCCAGAGCTCCCTAGTGACTCTGCTATCCAGAGTCACACTGTTCATGGGGCTCACAGAAACCAGAACTGCTTCTGAGGCTTGCTCAGGTCATCTGTCCCAACAGAATCTCTTGGCATCACTAAATAGTTACCAGAGCTGTTTTCCTTCTGCCTGGATCTCCATCCTCCCATCTGTCTCTTACCACTTCTTTTTCTCTAGCATCTGAAATTCCTTTAAATTGATTTAGTGAACACTTTTGAGTTCTGGTGGGCAAAGTACTGTGCTTTGAATGTCTTGGTTGGGAAGGGACAGAGAGATAAGGATGGCTCTACCTTCCAGAAACTTTCAGACCACTAGGAAGGATAAGAGAAGTGCCTGTCTCCAAGACGAGTACCTCTTTCTAAGTCTCCTGACTTCCAATCAGAAAAAGTAGATAGTTTCTCAATGTGGGATAAGGCACCATCGGCATCAATTTCACCTGCAATGTTTGTTAAAAGTACATCTCAGCGCTACTGGATCTGAATCTCTGGGTTTGGGTGGGAGTTTATATTTATAACAAGCATCACAGATGTTTCTTGTACCAACACCAAAGTGTGAAAACCACTGATGTAGCATACCAAGATGACTGCAAATGATAATGGACACTGAGTGGAGGAAACAGTGTATGTTTCACTTGCCTACCATTCACCAGACCCCATACTAATCACCTATGCCTTGTAACCTCATTCCTCTTAAAAACGCTGTGAGACACTATCATCATCATCTTTCCCCTTTTGTAGAGATGAGGGAACCAGATATAGAGAGGTTAAATAATTTGCCCAAGTCACACACAGAAAGTGGTGGAACTGAGATTTGCATCTCTGTGGTCTGACTCAACAGCCCATGTTCTTTTTATTTTCTTTTGGCTGTGCTGGGTCTTTGCAGCATGTTGCTGAGCCCAGGCTCTTACAGTGCGTGGGCTCAGTAGTTGTGGCAGGTGGGCTTATTTGCCCTGAGGCATGTGGGATCTTAGTTCCTTGACCAGGGATCAAACCTGCATCCCCTGCATTGGAAGGAGGATTCTGAAGCACTGGATCACCTGGGAAGTCCCAAGAGCTTATGCTTTTAACCTTTAAGCCACTATCATGAAAGCCTTGACGAAGCTAGACAGTGGCACAATACTAAGTGAAGAATGCGGGCAGAATGATTTGATTTTAATTTGTATTGGAGTATAGTTGATTTTCAGTGTTGTATTAGTTTCTGAAACTCTTAACAACCATCAGGAACTAGTAGTTCTCAATTACTCCAAGACTAGACTATATGGTCTTGTTTTTATTCTTCCAGAGTCACATGCATAGTTTGTAAAAGGAGCATATAAACAATCTACTGAGCACGTTTTCAGGATAATGCCGTTTATGTCTATCTCATCAATCTTCATGGCAATTCTGGGTAATATTTGACTCAATTTAGAGATAAAGAAAGTATTCTCAAAAAATGTAAATGATTTTCCCAAGAACACACAGTTATTAAGCGGTGCAAGCAGGTCTGCTTTTATCCACCATCTGTGGCATCGACGAGGATGGGTTCAGCCACAAGTGTATGTGTGTGTGTGCTGAGTCGCTTCAGTTCAGCTCAGTCGCTCACCCCATGAACTGCAGCATGCCAGGCCTCCCTGTCCATCACCAACTCCCGGAGTTCACTCAGACTCACGTCCATCGAGTCCATGATGCCATCCAGCCATCTCATCCTCTGTCGTCCCCTTCTCCTCCTGCCCCCAATCCCTCCCAGCATCAGGGTCTTTTCCAATGAGTCAACTCTTCGCATGAGGTGGCCAAAGTATTGGAGTTTCAGCTTCAGCATCAGTCCTTCCAGTGAACACCCAGGACTGATCTCCTTTAGGGTCAGTTGCTTCAGCCATGTCCAATTCTTTGTGACCCTATGGGCTGTAGCCTGCCAGGCTCCTCAGTCCATGGGATTCTCCAGGCAAGAATAGTGGAGTGGGTTGCCATGTCCTCCTCCAGGGAATCTTCCTGTCCAAGGGATTGAATGATTGAATACGCTCTTCCTTCATTGCAGGCGGATTCTTTACCTTTGAGCTACGGGGCAAGCCCTCAGCTTCAGGTAAAAACCTCAATACAAAATGACTTGAGCAATGCAGAAAGTGGTCTCATGTGTAACTCACTTACCAGCAAGTCCCCAGGCAGGACAAGTTATAGGGAAGGCTAATTCAGAGGCTCAATGATGTCATCAAAGTCTATTTCAACCTTAGCATCTGCACACAGTTAGGCAAGTATGGGTCGAATTGTGTCCCCTCTCCTCCAAAAAAGATATGTTCAAGTCTTTACCCCAAGTATCAGAATGTGACCTTATTTGTATATAGGGTAATTACAGATGTAATCAAATTAAAATGAGGTCACTAGGGTGGACTCTCATCCAATGTGACTGTTCTTATATAAAGAGACTTGGACACAGAGGCAGACATGCACGGAGGGAGGTCAATGTGAAGAAATGCAAAGAGAAAATGGCCATGTGACTGGATTGGATTTGTCTACAAGCCAAGGAACACTAGGGATTGCTGGAGGACACTGGAGGAGGCAAGAAGGTATTCTCCCTTAGAGCCATCAGAGGAAACGTGACCCTGTTGACACTTTGATTTTGGATTTCTAGCCCCCAGATCTATGAGACAATAAGTTGTCATTGTTTTAAGACCCCCAGCTAATGATACTTTGTTACAGTAGTCCTAAGACACTAATACAGAATTATTTTTGTCATCATCATTGGTATTAGAATTGTTGTGCTGGAGAAGATTTTTCAGAGTCCCTTGGACAGCAAGGAGATCAAACCAGTCAGTCTTAAAGGAAATCAACCCTGAATATCCATTGGAAGAATTGATGCTAAAGCTGAAGCTCCAATACTTTGGCCACCTGATGTGAAGGGCTAACTCATTGGAAAAGACCCTGATGCTGGGAAAGATTAAGGGCAGAAGGAGAAGGGGGCGACAGAGGATGAGATGGTTGGATGGCATCACTGACTCAATGTTATGAGTCTGAGCATACTCTGGGAGAAGATAGTGAAGGCTAGGGAAGCCTGACATGCTGCAGTCTGTGGGGATGCAAAGAGTCAGATATGACTTAGTGACTGAAAAATGAGCAACAAGTTATCTTAGCAGGTGGTTGCTACTCTTTTGGAGTCACATCTAGACAAAAGAATCTCCAGGGGGAAAAAAAGAGCCCACTTCTTTGGTTGGCAAGAAAACTCTTCTCTGAAAGGGCCTCAGTTGAGTTCCTCTCCCACATCACTGATCAGAGTCTCATACCCTTTCTCAAACTCAGCAATGCCAAGGGAGCACGTTGGCCACAGCCAGTCAATCTGCATCTTAGAAGCAGATGGGCCGGATTCTCCTCAGGTGCTTGGGAGTGCATAGAGAGATGGATTCCTGAACAAAATCAGGTTCTGCTGGAAAGGAAGACAGATGGGGAGGAGGAATGCTGGGTGGGCCACCAACAGTGTCCATGGTACTCTAGATCTTGCCTATCACACCATGCCACCTTTTTTTTTTTTTTGGTCCCAGTTTCCCTTCATAGGATGGGAATGGTTGTTTTTGTCTTACTTGGAGGTGAGAGAACTGAACTTGGATTTATAAGCTAATTTGATTTACATAAATATTGTCCCTCATAGAACCCGAAGCCAAGAACACAGTAGATCTCAGATGGCAGGTAGGGTGGTACCATAGGGGAAATTTACCATCCATTGCTCTGTTAGTGTCCCAGTTTTGCAAGACTGTCTTGTGGGGTGGAAGGGCTGAGGAAGGAGTTTGTGATTATTTTGGACATAGGGTTTCAAGAGTAATTAGGAAGATACACTCACCTCCATCCTGCAAGAGCTCTTTCCTTCTGCTTCACTAGAAGAAAGTCAGGTCTACAATTACCTGTGTCTTCCACTCAAGCCATCCTAGTTTCCCTGAGATCCCTACAGCTGGACACCTCTGTCTTTTAAAGCGGACCCATCCCTTAGTGCAGACATAAAGAAGACGAAATCCATTAACGGGTCCTGAATAAGTTGGGGAAAAAATATGACAGGATAAGTATGATGTAATTTAAGTATTTTGGCATAGCAAATGGAAAGAAATTACATTTTCTATTATCTTCCAACAGTTATTGAAAATGAAATGAAATATATTCTATACTCCCCCAAAAAGTCAAGATTTTTTTTCCCGCTTAAATGCAATTTTTCCCGCAGTTTGTTCATTTGGTATGCATTCCCCTCCTTTCATGACATGGAGGCATTCTGTTATGAAACATTCAATGAAAAAAAATGGACAAAAAAGTATACTACTTCTTTAAAATATATTGCAAGAATACTCATTTTCAGCTTTTTATTGCAGCACTAGCTGGTATTCTTGCATGCAGTTTTGTAATTTATTCTGAACATTCTACTTAAACCTTTTTTCAATAGCATGATTTTATTAGAGTCAGCTCACTGGACTTTCCCAAAAAGGTATTTAAGATCAAATAAAACCAGTGCTTGGAAAAATATCATTACAATATGAAAGCAGTTACAAAAACATTAGTACTGCAAAGTTTTATTTCAAATGGCTGAGCTTGCTGTACCCCGGGTTATGGTACTTCTACTTCTGCAGACACACTTACTGGGGAAATGGAAAAAACTGTCATCTTAGCAGTTTTTGCACATGGTGAGGGAAGAGAGGGGAGAAGAAAAGGGTATAAAAATTTAAAGTGAGGCTGCAAAATTTTTAGGTGCTAGCACTAATGATACAAGTAGATTGCCTCCCCATCCCAAATGCTACACCTTCCCAGCCCACCCTTTCCAAGTACCCTCGCTTCTCAACTGCCCTTAAGGATGTGATAGAAACTTCTAACTTAGCTTCTTACCCACAGACCAAGTGTCCTCTCCAAACCTTGGAAGGTATTTTTTGGGAAGTGTGTGTGGACTGATTATTGATTTAAATGTGCCAGGGAATTATAGTCCTTTGGGGGGTTTGTTCCTGATACAATGAACTCTTGGCAACATGAAGCCTTACTGGTCAAATGACGTCTTTTAGCACCTCCACTTGACAGGGCACAAGTCTGTGTCTGAAGGCATAGCCTCCCCTCCTAGGGAAACTTTCCAAGCAAGCCTGGTGAGTCCCCAGGTCTGATGGTGAGCACAATGCAGTTCTTGTCCTCTCATTCAAATGCAGCTCCTGTGGCCATTCACACACTCACCTTGAACCTTGCCAAAGTGAACCAACACTTGCTCTCATTTGACTTCATAACTGAACACAAAAGACAAGTATTTTTTCCTATTCAGTTGTGAATATGTCCTCCTTTTCTTGGTAACTGACAGTTAGTGTGGCTGGAACCCAGCCTGCATGGGGGAGAGTCAGCCACGTCCACTGCTACAATTTGATGGTCTTTTCTCCCGAGGAGATTGCTTTCAATTAAAATCTGATGTTTATCAGAAAAAAGTGTCATTTGTTATGTTGCTATCCAAATCACTGCTGAATCAGGTGTTTATATTTTAGAGAAAGTAATCTCCTATTGATTGTGCAGTGCAAAATGTATAGTTTAGCAGAGATGAAATAAATCAGCATTTTGGGACTTTGGTTATTTTCATGTTGGTAATTATTAATCCACATGCAATTCTATTACACAATATTTCCCTCATCCTTTTTCCTCTAAGTGTCAAATCTATGGTGAAGCACCTATATCCCTTAAGTTTGCAGATTAGGTGGTTTCTGTGTGGACTTTGAAATGTGATTTTTAAATTGCGAGTTACTATTCGTATTACTTTTCTAAGGAGAAATATGCTTAAAAAGTAAAGTCTTTATTGCTTCTTAAAAGGCCTAGCACTCTGTGATAAATTCTCATATTTTGACTGTTAATATGTTTGAATGAAAATTATTTATACATTTGGGTGAGGTTGAGTGGTTTTCATTTGATTGCTGCCTCTGGAAATGAAAGCAGAGTAGCAGGAAATTTACATGTCATGCTGTGATGTATATCCAGATTATGAGATGATTGTGCGGCAGACGAACCCCAAGTAAAATCATTCCCATCAAACTGTGACAACTGCAATTCCTGACAAGGCCTCTTAGTTTTGGGGGCTATTATCATTGTACAAGAATATAATCTATTGACAGCAGGGCTGTTTAATACATTTAAAGGCAGACAGTGGAAGAAATCTTAACTGTTTTCATTCGCCACTGCACAAGGGTGCAGATCAAAAGTGAATTATATTTAAAAATATGCATGTATGATGATAAGATGCATGACATTCATCAACCTGTTTAGTCATGGTTAGGCTGAGGTGGGGAACAGCCAATATTACTGCCATATGTGGTCTGAAATAGAGACGTGAGACTGGAAATTATATCATTGCCCAGTCAGAGTGAGTGTACAGGGGAGACATTCCTTTTTAATCCCCGATCTCTGCCTCACTAAGTAGCAAGCATCATCCATGTCTGTAGCAGTGACTCTGTCTCCGACGGGGTATATGAATGGGCTCTGTATCTTTGTCCCTCTGATGAGCGAATGTGCTTGAGTATTCTCTTTGTGGGCTTGTGCTCATACCGTAGATGAGGTGGAGAGGAATAAATCATTAACATGATAGAAGGTCATAGTTGGAGCCACTGACACATGTGCTTATACAAGAGTGAAAACTAGGGCATGGGGCACCAGAAATATGGCCATGGGCCAAATATGGAATTGTTAGGTCTCAAGGTTCCAAATTACAGAACTGGGGTGTTGGCAAAGAGGGGCTGCTTAATAGCCTATCGTGCAGGAGTGCACATAGCGGAGAAGGCTGCTTCAGGTTTTAGGGTACCAAAGCTCTCCCCTTGGTGATGTGAATCTCCAATGGCAATAGCACTTAGCTTGGCCTCTTTATATGAGAAAACTCTCACCTGATGATGAGGTACAGTATGGTTTCCTATGTGATGCAGATGAAAATAAACTGCAGGGAGGATTTTTACATTCCCAGGTTCATTAAGACTCTGCAAACCACAGCACAGAATTTACTCATTTATTACAACAAAAGATGTTTGAGGGCAGTTTTTAAAAAATGGAATGAAGAAGCCTGATGAATTAATGGCATTTTCCCTGGAGGAATTAGTTCATCAGCTAATAGTCAGTTCATAAGATTAAAATGACTTTGAATGGAGACAGTAGAA
This sequence comes from Ovis canadensis, assembly GCF_042477335.2. Lineage (NCBI taxonomy): Eukaryota > Metazoa > Chordata > Mammalia > Artiodactyla > Bovidae > Ovis > Ovis canadensis. The sequence goes on from NC_091245.1 coordinate 38,977,590, forward strand.
GGAAGAATCAAGGCGGGCTGTGATAGGGTTAACACATCCACATCTCAGCTCCGTGGCCAGAAACCCCTTCTGGGGCTCCTGTTCCTCTCCACCCCTTGGAAAAAGCAAATGCTTTAAAAAGCCACACCCATTTGTCTTTCCCCTTAAAACAGGCACTTTTAAAGTGAATGCAAAATTATTTTTAGGGCCCATTCCAAAGGTTAATCATAACAAGAGGCTCTTGTCCTTTGCAAGGTTTTAAAAACCTGTCCTGAGAGAAGTGAGGATAGGTCACTTAAAGGGCGCAAAACACTGGTGAGGTCTGGGTCCCATTCAGAGCTTCCAGGCCAGCTTCTAATTCCAAAGGATCATTGGAATGAAAATCCACCAGTGGCTGTCCCAGGCCCCCTTGATGATCTCTTACTGAGCAGTAGCAGCCTGGGAAGGAGCTAACTTTCTTACTAAGAAGAGGAGAGTGAGCACACCGAAACCATCCACGCCAAGGGTAGTGCTCCCACTCACCCACTGTGGGACAAAGCAAGGTAGCATTTCTATATGTTATACCAGGGCCTCTTCTGTGGATGATAAATGTCAGTTCACATCAGTTAATATTTCTTGACTGCCTACTATGTGTCAGGACTGCTCTGGGTCTTGGTGTTCCCTTTCTCTCAAAGGGCTTGCAGTATATATCATGGCGGGTGAATAAGGGGACAGGATAATTTGAAAAGGGCTTTTGGTTTTAGTTTTACCATGGTGGATGGCACTGAATAAGCATGCAATACCATGATTTTATGGGCTTCCCAGGTGGTGCTGGTGGTAAAGAGCCTGTCTGCCAATGTAGGAGACGTGAGACTCAAGTTCGATCCCTGGGTTGGAAAAATCGCCTGGAGAAGGCGGAGAAGTGGAGTGCAGCCCACTCCAGTATTCTTGACTGGAAATCTCATGGACAGAGGAGCCTGGTGGGCTACAGCCCAGAGGGCTATAAAGAGTAGGGCATGAACGAAGCAACTTAGCATACACAGACGTATTGTGTTTTCATATTTTTTCTTTATTTTAGAAGAGTTTTAAATTTAGGAAAATATTGCAAAGACAGCACAGAGTTCCTGTGTACCTGGCACCCAGCTTCCTTTATTATTAACGTCTTACATCATGATAGTACATTTGTTACAGTTAATGAACCAATAGAGATACATTATTATTGACTAAAATCCATACCTTATTCAGATTTCTTTACTTTTTCTGTCCCAGGATTCCACATTATATTTAGTGGTTATCTCCCCTTAGTTTTTCTTGATATGACAGTTTCTTGGGTTTTCTTGGTTTGGATGAACCTGACTATTTTTGAAGAGTACTGGTCAGGTAACTGAGATTTGTCTGATGTTTTTCTGACGATTAGACTGAGGTTATGAGTTTTGGGGGAGTTGTCCATGGAGGTGAGGTGCCATTTTCCTCACATCACATCAGGGATACATACTATCAACATGGCTTACCACTGTTGACATTGACCTTTGTCACCTGGTGGGGGTAGCATTTGTCTGATCTCTTTACTCGCACCTCCCCCCCCCCGCCACCCCATCAGTGGGAAGGCAGTCACGACATACAGTCACACTTTAGACACAGGTAACCCAAGCTAGGCCACTTCGATTCCCTCTTCTGGGAACTCGGAAGTGGGATTTGGAGGTGCTAGTCAGTCAGTCTCCTGGAGAAGGCAATGGCACCCCACTCCAGTACTCTTGCCTGGAAAATCTCATGGATGGAGGAGCCTAGTGGGCTGCAGTCCATGGGGTTGCTAAGAGTCGGACACGACTGAGCAACTTCACTTTCACTTTTCACTTTCATGCATTGGAGAAGGAAATGGCAACCCACTCCAGTGTTCTTGCCTGGAGAATCCCAGGGACGGGGAGCCTGGTGGGCTGCCGTCTATGGAGTCACACAGAGTCGGACATGGCTGAAGTGACTTAGCAGCAGCAGCAGCAGTAGGTCTCCTGGGCTTCCCTGGAGATTCAGATGGTAAAGAATCTGCCTGGGATGCAGGATTCACTGGGTTCGATCCCTGGGTCAGGAAAATGCCCTGGAGAAGGGAATGGCTATGCACTGCAATATTCTTGCCTGGAGAATTCCCTGGACAGAGGAGCCTGGAGGACCCCAGTCTGTGGAGTCGCAAAGAGTCAGACATGACTGAGCAGCTAACACTACTCCTGCGAGTCAGTTCCTGGCTTTCTTGAAGTGGATGTAACAAGGGAGCAGGTGGCCACTCCTGTCATTTTAATGGAGAAGCAAGGGATGGTCTGGAGAGAAAGAATAACAAACACAACAGAGAAGAGACGATGGAAGGCAGCCTGTGAGAGGGGAGGAGAGGGAGGATCTGCCTTGTCTGTGACGCTTGCAGGACTTACTGTCCCTCGGGAGACCCGGCTGACTTTCCTGCTTTGAGGATCAGTGAGATATCCGCATATGCCTGAGATCACCTCCATATCTCATTTTTCTAAAGAGATAATTTGCATAGTTTGGGGTAACTCATAGTTAATGTCACATAAGATGTTTTCAGATAATTTTAAATTCTTGTTGTACAGAAAGATCAACTTGCTTTCCCTCCACCTGTGAGATGAGTATGCAGAGGGCCCAGCCTTCTGATGAAGAGGTGAATTTGGGAATCTAGGTTCCTCCCTCACCAGCTTTGGGACCTTATGTGAATTAGTTAGATCTTGACTGTCACTTATAAAATAGGTATGATAATACCTACTCCATAGGGCGTTGTGACAATTAAAGGAAAGAATGTTCTCGGCAGAGTGATTGGTGTGTGATTCTCAGCAGCATTTGTGACGTTCCCTCTCTTTTTCTCATCAATTGCCCTCTCTGTGAAGTGGTCCTTGCTCACCTAGGCAGAATGTTAAGATGCTCAAAAACCTTGTGTATGTCTCTGTTATACAGTGCAGATCTCACCATATCATAAGTATTTATTTGTTTATCTCTCGAACTAGAACATGATTTCATTCTTTACACCCATAGTGTTTAGCACAGGGGGGCTTTCTATCTGGCTCTATGGTAAAGAATCCACCTGCCAAGTAGGAGAGACAGGTTTGATCTCTGGGTTGGGAAGGTCTCCTGGAGAAGGAAATGGCAGCCCTCTCCAGTATTCTTGCCTGGAAAATCCCATGGACAGAGGAGCCTGGCAGGCTACAGTCTATGGGGTCGCAAAAGAGTTGGACATGACTTAATGACTAAACAGTACATAGGGCTTGGGACATAGAAGGTGCCCACTACCTGTTTGAGAATTAAAAAAAAAACACACACACACACCAATGTATTATTCAGTTTAAATACTTCTTGGGCAGCTACAGTCATGTTCAGAGGACAGGACCCCGATGATAGGTGAAAATGTAAATAACAAGTGACGAGCACCCGACAGTTGGCAGCATGTGTTCAATGCTTAAAGCGTGTTGCTTACAGCAAATATGTGAGGTAGAGAGGCAGGGTTTTTATATCCATATCTGCCAAATGTAGAATCTGAGTATCAGAGATTAAATGACCTGCTTACAGTCACCAGTCCTTGAAGAGGCAGAGAGGGGGCAAATACGGAGGCCTTGGGAGCCCAAGTTTAGTGCTCTCTGCACCTTGGAGGCATCGCAGTGAAGGACTGTTGTCTGCCCAGCATTCCTTTAGTTTAGGATGTGCAAGTGGCACTTGGGAGCTGCTACTAAGAAGAGGGAGGAGGAGAAGAGAGATGCTTTCTTGCTGTGAGGGGCCCATCAAAATTATGGCTCGAAGCTTATTTTTACAGTGCAGTAGCGTGCCCCGTCTCAGCTGAGCACAATCCTGTGAAACACAAGTTTAGCTCAGCAGAATTCATCACCAGCTGAGACTTAAAAATGTGTCTGAGTGCTGTTCTTATTGAACACACGAAGAGTATGAATATCAAGTTATTCGGCTGTGAAATAATATCAACAAAGTTAGTTATGTTTAATTTAACTGTTGAATGGAGGTTTAGCAATTTGGGACCAAAGCCTCGATGAGGAATGGAGAATGAGCAAATCAAACACTGAATTCCCTCTTCCTAATAGCCCAGGCTCTGCCGAGAGGAAAAAGCTGATCTCTGCTTTCCCACCTCTGCCTATCATCATTAAACACCAAGCATTACCTGTCTAGGGCCGTTCTATTTTCCCTAACATCCTCCAGGGAAGAACAGATTGCAAACAATATTGGGTCCCAAAGCCCCAGGAGGAGCCCTTTGAAAGCCAGAAAGAGTAAAGATCTATGGCCATGCTTTTTCTTAAGCACTTCTCTAGAAGGGCAGTTGAAATAATCTTATCTGTATATCCTGACATGATATAAATTGTCGCTTAGGAAGAAGAAAGTAGTGTGTGTAGGGTTGTACCCCATCACAGAAGTATTATCTGTCTTCTGCTCCTTTTCGTCCCTCCCCCCATTCCTTCCCTCCTTCCCTCCCTTCTCCTCCTCCCTCCCCACTCTGTTCCTTCCTTCTTTCCTTTCTTCCCTGTTTCTGATGAAGTGATTTCCAAGACTGCCCATGAATGGAAGTTAATAAGGACACTAGAGGCATTTGGGCAGGTCTTCATGGAGCAGCTTTCCTATGCATTGGAGGACTTTCATCAGCCTTGACTCTTGTCCACAAAGACAACAGAGCCCTTATAAACACTGTGACAACTGAAAACATCTCTGTTAGTTTCCTAATTTGAACTATAGCTTGTTTATGAGGTTGATCTTCAATCTTTTCAGGGAGCAAAATGAGGAGAGACCTTATGAAAGTTCCCATGATATTTCTTTAAAGAGCTGTGAATCAAATGGAATGGAATTAACCTAATAGGATGTGGGAAAGATATCCAGTTTCTTTGCCTGCCTCAACCTTAGCAGTTGGAAAAATGGAATAGTCACCTTCCCAGCTGTTTTTGGACCTAGCATTGGTCAAAGACAGAGTCTGGTCGAGGCTTCATCATTGGAAGTGTGCTGAGGATAGTGGGAAGGCGTGGGCTTTTCCTGATAAAAGGGAAGGATGGAAGTGGCACATTTTTCCCTTGAATTCCTGCCTTGCACATAAATGTGATGGTAGGAACTACAGCTGTCATAACACGACCAGGAGGAAAAAGCTATTGAAAGCACCTCAGTTACTGCCCATCTTCAGACTTCCTGTTATGTGAGAAAAATAACCTCCCATTTGTTTAAGCCTCAATAGCAGCAGAGAGCATTTCCAACTGATGAAGCACTAATTAAAACTACATTTGTAATATAACAGAGAAATATCTTAATGATTTAATATTGGCAAAAAAGCAAGATGTGTGTGTGTGTAGTTAGAATTCCACAACATAATCCTTCCTCAATCTGTATAAAAACTCATTCACTGAAGAAAACACAGGAATTATTATAAACTGCTATGTTTTACTTTGCAAGGTGTGTGTAAGAATTGTTTTCTTTATACTTTCTATTCTATATTTTCCAAGTTTTTGTCAGTAAATCTACATTATTTTTAAGCAAATGAACAGTGGGTGTGTTTTACACATATTTAAGGCTAACATGGCTTCTGGGTGTGCTGGGAGGATGGTGTCTCAGATCACAGGATGCAATCCCCTGACTGCACTCAGTTCCCCCGTGTGTGAGCACAGGGCAATGCGGAGAGTGGGAGTACCTTAAACTCAACATGATGAAGAGTAGTTGAGGCACTGAGATCGTTGCTTTTGTAACAATTAAATCATGAAGAAGAGAAGCATACGTATTATTTTCAAATATGTGAGGGACTCTCCTGTGGAAATAAGTATCAGTTTATTCCATCCTTCCTTTCTTCACAGCAAGAATTTGCTAAGGGCTGTATGCTGGGTACCAGCTAAGCCCACCATGAACCTCAACCACCCACGGTCCATGCCTTCCTAGAATGTGTAGTTTGCAAATGGAAATAGTCATTTATCAAATAATCACCCACATATACTGCTTCAAGTGATGATAAAAACCTGTGAAAAGACAGTAAGAGGGGGCTGGGTGAGGTAGAAATCTGATCTAGTTTGGGGATTTCCCTGCAGAAACCTTGTTTAAGCTGAGGTCTGCAAAGCTAACTAGAAAAAGTGGGTAAGAAAATAGTTCCAGGCAAAAGCATCTGCAGGGGCCCTGAGTCCAGCCGGAACAGAAAGAAGATCCCTGGAGCACAGAGCATGAGGATTTAAGTGGAGGCATGAAATGAGGCTGGAGCAGCAGGGGCCAGATCATGCAGGATACGGATTCTGGCCCTTTGGCTTCCTAATACCCATGAGACTTCGTGATGAGCTTCAGTCAGGGGAGAGACATGATTTATTATGTGAAAGGGTCCTCTCTGACTTTTCTGGGTCTGTAGTCCTTCATCCCTCCCAAGGAATTAGACCCATGGATAAAAGTGGTCAGGAGATGGCTTTTGGCTAAGTATGAGAAAAAGGCTTTCTAATCATAGAATAAATAACAACTACCATATATTCAGCTTTACTAACTGGGAGGCAGTATACTAAGTGTTTACAGACCTTAGAATTTTTTTCATTTACTCCTCACAATCGTTTTGTGGGGAGAGACTATCATCATCTCAGTTTACAGATTAGGGAGTTGAGACTCAGAGAGGTTAACGGACTTACCCAACGTCACACAGCTAATAAATAGTGAGTGTTAGTCACTCAGCTGTGTCCGACTCTTTGTGACCCCATGGTCTGTCCATGGAATTTTACAGGCAAGAATACTGGAGTGGGTTGCCATTTCCTTCTCCAGGGGACCTTTCCGATCCAGGGATTGAACCCAGGTCTCCTGCATTGCAGGCAGATTCTTTACCATCTAGGCTACTAGGAAAGTCTCTAGTAAATAAACAGTAGTAATAAATAGTAAATCCAGTACTTGAACTGAGTTCTGGTCAATGTCAAAGCCCTTTCTTTATCACTAAGCAACACTGCCTCACCTCACAAGAGATGGAGCTGCCATGCTAAGCTGAAAGCAATAGTTGGATGGTGAGCTCCTTGAAGGACTCCCCACATGAAAGGACTCTAGAGTTCTCTGGAGATATGATGCCTGACCTGCTTCACACTCATGGGGAAACTGAAAATCATGGGGAAGAGGCATTTTCTTCCTGTGTCCTTTTCTACAGAGCTGAGAATGCTTCTGAACACATTATGGCAGGATCATTCCCACACCAAATCATATTCGCCTTACAGCCTAGAGACACCATCTTTCCTGCCATCTTTGGAGAGGAGCCGCTGGCCAAAGTCCAGCTCTGGGACGCTTTCAGACACTCCCAGAGGCTGCCTTGCTCTCTGCTTTCTCCTAGGCACCAGAGGAACTCGACTTCCTCTTGGAACTGAGAAGATGAAGAAGATGAGGCTCCTGGACATGGACCCTTTGTAGATCTGAGCCCAGGCCAGAGTCAAATTATGGATAAGGAACTGCAGCCATTGTGATCAGATGGTATTTATTGTCAGCAGAAGAGTGAGAAGTTAAGAAGTTAGCATACATCTTTGCCTTCTTTCCTGAAGTCACAGAGCAGCTGCTGCTTCATAACAACCCTGAGCATGTTGAACATTTGGGGAGATGGGGTAATTTTTAAATAAAGAAAAATGCTCTTCCCTGCCAGAAAATTTGACCACTGACTTCCTCTGACACGTGTAATAGACTGTGGTAGTTTGGGGGGGATTCATGGCATAAAGTAAAGCAAGAGAGGTAATAAGCATCCTGGCATTTATTCTTTATGTAGGAATATTTGTTCCTCAAAGTCGGGCTACGTGGAATATTAGCATATGAATAAATTATTCAACACCTTCTAGAGAAAGCAAGGGGAAAAAATCTTTTCAGCATTATAACATGGCAATCTACAAGGCAGTAGAAAAAGAAGGCTGTCATTTTTTCTTCAATTACAAAAGGCAAATATTTATTATTTATAAGTATTCGCCTTGTATAGGCTTAAATGTTATTTATGAACCTGTTGCACAGTGATTTTCAATGTAACTCATTATTTTTAGCCTTAGGGTGTTGTAAAGGAGCATGGATATATTTAATGACACTCTGCTAGTCAGCGCAATTACACTGTAATCATTATGTAAAATGTGCTATTAATTAAACCAATTTCTAGTTAGAACATTCGCTTCTGCAGGGCTTAATCTTAATCTTCAGCAATCTTTCTCTCTGTTTTTCACCTATTAATTATGTGATTACTTTTTTAGTTAATATGATAGAATATGTTTTTATTTTTGAGCTTGATATTGTCGATTAAGAATATCTGTTAAATTGGGTCTGGAGTTTATGGGTCAAAGGTTTATTTTTCCTGAACTGATTTAAAAGGTTTACAAAGTTTAATAAGAAGTTTTTGTGAGACTGGATTTTTTATAAACCAAACTCTTATATGTTCTCTTTTGAGTATAAGCAGCATTATTTACAAAAATTCTTAGTTTCATGACTTACAAAAATACCCAGTGTTATTTTGCTTGAGTCATTTCAATGTAGTTTTTATGTATTATACTTTAAAATACATAAAATATATCTTTCTTCTTGGAAGGTGGTAAGATAATGGTGTTTCTATTATACATTAGTCTTGTTAACGAATCTCAAAGTAGGTGACATAGTTGATGTTTCTGGGGGTGCAGATGGTAAATAGCTTCTTTCCAGACTTTCCCACTACCTGTCTTCCAAAAGCTTTGTAATACTTTTATTGCTGTTTTCAATAACAGGGATGGGAAACCTGCCTTCTAATACTTTCTAATGATTCTTGCTGATGAAGTTCATAACAGCTTTTCTAAAAGTAAAATAATAAAATTATTATTCTTCTTTCTCTCTCTCTCTCGAATGACCCCTTATGAAAGGAAAGTAAGAAAAAGATGAAGGGAACAGGCCAACCACATACAGGACTGACAAGTGGGAAACAGATGTTATTTTATTATCTTCTCACTTTGCACACCATTCATCTCCTGAGAGGGGGAGAGAAGAGTTTAAAAATCCTAAACAGTCGAATAGAAGTAAGAGCCCACCCTGAACGGATAAGAAAATCAGTCTCAGAGGAGACACTTCGGAATCACAGGTAAGAGTCCCCATAAGAAGTTTTCTGTGACCTTCACCTTTGTCCTTTAGGTGGAGCAAAGAGCTTTGTAAACCTGTGCAGGGATTATTTTGATGGGAGTTGAAAAACAGAGGCTCTTATCAATCATTAAATTCCTGCCTGCATCCTGCCCCCCTGCAAAGCAAGAGATTAGGTGTTCTACATCAAAATTTCTAGAGTTTGGATCTGTGAACACTTTTCTGAGGGCCTGAGGTCCTGATCATCCCTCCTTGCCTGGGTGAAATGTTTTTATTCATCTTGTTTGCTGCCTGGAGTTGACACTGGCAAAATCAATCATTCCTTGCCAGTGTATTAACACTGCTTAAACCATCCATGTGTTGTAACTCAGAAGTTGGGAATCAAAGCAGTGTTATTTATGTAGTTCCTTAACTTGTCCAATGATACAAAAATTTTCACTCTGACACACTATCTGCTGCTGCTGCTACTGCTGCTAAGTCGTTTCAGTCGTGTGTGCGACCCCATAGATGGCAACCCACCAGGCTCCGCCGTACCTGGGGTTCTCCAGGCAAGAAGAAGGGATTTATCTATGAAAATGAGACACTCCTGAACCAGTATCAAATCCAGCCAATGGTTATCATTTTATGAAGCATCCAATGAAGCCCCATGGCCTTGTTTCCAAATGATTAATTTTCCTTGGTGGTTAGTTTTAGTTATGACTTAGACTCCTTTTGAAAAAGCTTTGTGGTGTCAATGTTGGAAGCTCTCTGGCTAAAGAGGAAAGGACAGTAAAAGCGGGCTGGAATTTTATAATGAAATTTCCAGTGGGAACAAGTTAAAAGATAAAGTGATTAAGAACTTTTTATCATAAAAAACACCATGAACAATGATATCCTGGAGGAAAAAATTTGCTTCATATGTCATAGACACAGGGCTAATGGGTTAATATACAAACACATTTACAAAACAATGAAATTAAGAACTCAATAGAATAAAAGGGGGAAATAAAAACATAAGCAACAGAAAAAGCCTAAACAGTCACAAACATATGGAAAAGACAGTCAATCTGTTTTGCAGATCAAAACAATAAAGATACAGCATAATTATCAGAGAGATAAAACTGCATTTTAATGATATTGAAGTTAGAAAGAGTGGGGAAACAGGCATTCCCTGGCAATGTGTGGCTGGAGAATCAGTGTTAAATTAGATGGGAATATAGAAATAGCTATCAAGATGTGGGGCTTCCCGAATGACGCAGTGGTTAAAGAACCTGTCTGCCAATACTGGAGATGCAAAAAACATGGGTTGATCCCTGGTTCAGGAAGATAGCCTGGGTAGAAAATGGTAACCCATTCCAGTATTCTTGCCAGGGAATTCCATGGACAGAGGAGGCTGGCAGGCTACAGTCCATGGGGTTGCAAAGAGTTGAATATGACGCACGCATCAAGATGTGAAATATACACACTTGACCTAACTGGATGCCAGGATGAACGTATTCTCACAAGAAGGCAACAATATACGTATAAAGGAATTCATTGCAACCTACTCCGTAATTGCTAAAAGTGAAATACTTAAATGACCATAAGAAGAGCTGGTTAAATGTCATGGTACAGCCATACAATGGAATACTTTGCAGCTATCAAAAAGCCCCAAATGCTAGATATGTATGTAAAAATATGAAATAATTTCCAGGATGTATGACCTTTAGCAAGTTATTTAATCTGCATCTCCATTTCCCATATGTAAAATAATAAACTTCAATAGTAAATAATAATAAAATATGAAAATTTAGAATTAAACACCAAAAACTGTAATAACTGTACCTACCTCAAAGGACTATTATGAAAAATAAATAAGTTAATATATACAAAATGCTTAGGTTAACTAACTGACATGTAGAAGACACTGTGCTTTAATTCTAAATATTATTATTGTTGTTACATGTTTTACGTGAAAGTTAAGTTTTAAGAGGGTATGTAGAGTCTAAAAGCACTTGTATAAAAATAGAAATGCACAGACATCTCTAAAAGAATACACAAGGAACTGCTAATAGTGATTAATCTAGGGAGTAATACTTCCACTAGGCACTTTACACCCTTCTGTGTGAGCTTTTATTGGTTTTATAATAATAGAAAAAAAAGCAAAAACAAAACAAAAAACGAATAGTGTGGAAATTAGGGATTTAATTAAGAGGAAGACAAAGGAAGATTTTTTCTGGTATTCATCATTGATTCATTCATTCACAGAACATTTATTGACTACCTACTATATTATAGCCACTGATTACAAAAATGAATAAATATAATGACATGATTCTTCACAAGTGCATTGTCTCATGGGAGAGTGAGACACATGAATAAAATATTCAAGTTGCTGAGACAATCCAGAGAGGGAAGTAACACGGTAATATCTGGCTGAGCTTTGAGGGAGGAATAAAGAGTTTTCCTGGTGAGTGTACAAGTTGAGAAGGAGATATTAACATACGTTGAGAAAAATCAGAATCATGGTCATTTCTGAAATAGAAGGGATTTGATTGTGTCAGGGACACAGGGGACTTTCTAGGGTGATGGAAAGGTTCTGTATCTTCATAGGTGGTAGTTGGTGGTAGTTTAGTTGCTAAGTTGTGTCCGACTCTTATGACCCCATGGACTGTAGCCGGCCAGGCTTCTCTGTCTTTGGGATTTTCCAGGCAAGAGTACTGGAGTGGGTTGCCATTTGGGGTTTGGAGTTATTTAAGTATGCTCAGTTGCTAAGTCTTGCTTGACTCTTTGCAACCCCATGGACTATATAGCCCACCAGGCTTCTCTGTCCATGGGATTTTCCAGGTAGGAATACTGGAAGGGGTTGCCATTTCTTACTTCCTATGTAAATATATGCAGTTGTCAAAACTGAGCAACTGTGCAATTAAAAGATATACATTTCACTATATGTAGGTACACTTTAATTAAAAGGAAAAAGGTAGGGAAAAGTATGACTATGTCAATGAATAGAAAGACACAGAGAGAGGTAAAGAGGGTGTCAATGTATCTCTTTTTTTTCCAATGTGTCTTGAGAAGTGAAACCCTTAGCAAGAAAAGGAGAAGGAAGACTGCATTGAGAGGTCAGAAGGAGCAGGAAGGCTCAGTTCTGGCTACACAATTATGTATGATGATCCAACACAACTGAGGGCTTCAAACACATCTGATAGGAAACAGTCCACTCCTAACCTTCAAGGAGCCTCCATCCCCAAAGACAGGAGACTTCCAGTGTGGAGAGGAGGGCCTTACTCTGATTCAGACCCCTGAAGACTTGGAATTAGCCAATCCCAGGGGTCCATCTCTTCCCACACCTGCAGGAAAGGCTCATCACAAGATCTTGCTGACCTTGGCATAATGGCAGATGTTATCTTTACACGAAGGTGGCTTGTCCTTGAACAATTTCTCCAATACATTAAGCACAGGATTCTTGGCTCATCTCTCAGGAATGTGCACACATGTTTTTGTTGCTGCTCCTTTTTCATGATTGAGTTTTCATTATAGACCACAGTGGGAACAAAAACTCTCCTCTTTCACTTTTTAAAAAAGAAGTTTTATTTTGTATTGGGATATAGCCAAATAACAATGTTGTGATAGTTTCAGGTGAAGAGCGAAGGGACTCAGCCATACATATACACATATCCATTCTCCCCCAAACTCCCCTCCCATCCAGGTTGTCACATAACATTGAGCAGCGGTCCTTGTGCTCCTGTGCTCCCTGTTCCAGTAGGTCCTTGTTGGCTATCTATTTTAAATATAGCAGTGTGAGCATGTCCATCCAAAACTCTCTAACCATCCCTTCCCCACCTCCTTCCCCCCGGCAAGCATAAGGTCATTCTCTAAGTCTGTGAGTCTGTTTCTGTTTGGTAAGTAAGTTCATTTTTATAATTTCTTTTTAGATTCCACATATAAGGGATGTCATACAATATTTCTCCATCTCTGTCTGACTTACTTCACTAAGTACGACAGTCTTTACGTCCATTACTTTGAGTCATCTTAAACCTGGATTCTCTCTTTGGGCCTCCATGGAGTCAAAGCAGAGCCTTCCAGTTCGATTTCTCTGGGTCCCTGGAGCATTTTTGTTTCTTTTTTTTTCCTTTTAATACACTTTGTTTTTAGAACAGTTCATGTTTACAGAAAGTTGTGCAGAAAGTACAGAGTTTGGATATTATGTGATAGTGATGTCTTGTATCCACCATGACAATATCACAGAGAATATTTTCATTGCCCTAAATATGTCCTGAGCTCTGCCTATTTATTCCTTCCCGTCTGCTCCTCTGCTTAAATCCCTGGCAAACACTGACCTTTTTACTGTTCCTCTAGTTTTGCCAGAGAGAGATTTTAGGTTTTTTTTAAAAAACTGAGTCTTGGAAATCTTCTGCAGAAATTATCATCATATATAAGGTTTAAACGCATCTGTTTTCTATTTTTAGATTCCAGTTAATATGTGTAAACAGATATTTATTCATTTAACAAATTAACCTGTGTTTATTGCATCTTTTTATGTGCCAGGAATTGCAACACACCAAGGCCAGACAAAGTGATTCACTCTGAAGGAGATAGGCTACAGAGGGGTAAGTAACTGCTTCATGTTAATGAGAATGAGCCTTGCTATTTATTGAAGACTTACTATGTGCATGATAAGAATGCCCTTTACTGCATTATTGCAGGTAATACTCACAACAAAAACACTACATGGGAGGAACTATGATTATTCCCATTTCAGACTCGAGGAATCTGAGTGACTGGTCAAAAGTCCCACAGGTAATAAACAGTGTAGCTGAGACTTGACTCCATCATTCTGTCCAATTCCAAAGTGCACACTCCTTACCCCAGACTTATTGACAGTGTGGCTATCCTGGGTTCAAATCTCTACTAGCTGTTGACCTTGAATAAACAACTTACTTAGAGGGTCAGCCTGGTCACCCACTTAACTACAGTACCTCTTCTCTCTGTTCTCCCTGGAAAAATCACACTCTTGTTTCAAAGCATAGCTCCTAGAGAAGCTGGTTTACTTGGATCCCCCATTTCCATTGCCCCCACCCCAACACTGATTCTTCTCCCCTCTTCCCACCGCTGGGCTTGTTTACCTGAGTACACTTTGTATTCTGGATGGTCATGTATCTCTTACTTTACATTGTGTCTCTCAGCCTTTCTTATACAATTTCTGTGTATCTATGCGTCATCTATATATTACTTGCTTAATCTCTTATTTGATTCAATTTGTTTTCAGTTTGTTAACCCTAAACAATAAGATTCCAGCAACCATGAGTGTGAAGGGCTAGTTATATATTTTTCCAACATGTACTAAAATAAATATTTAACTTTTATATTAAAAAAAACTATCACTGTGCTACCTAAAATTATCTCCCTGCAGGAGGCACAGACACCACACTCAGGGAAACCTTGCTTTGGATGGACACCCTCTCAAAGGCTCAGATTTGATCTTACTCATCCTGTGTCCCCAGAACCTAGCACGCTGTGCCAGTGCGAAACCTTTGTCAGATAAATGAAAGGGTGAGTGAATGAATGGAACTCTGGAGATGGTCTCTACCCTTCCACCAAAGCTTTCCTGAGGTGTATGGAACTGGTGGCTGGGGCACTAGAGGTCAATAAGAAATTTCGAGTTTTAGTGAGATGGGCAGTGCAGGACCATGGTGTATTAGTCACCCTGCTAGTCCTTGGGGAGTTCTAGGCAGCTGCATGGAAGGAGTGTGCAGACAGGCCAGCATCCCTGTGTGGAAGCGAAAGGGGACACTGGTCGTTGTCCATATGGCATGAACCTAAGGGGCCTTAGGAAGGCCATCTGTCCCCACTGATGAGGGATCCATTCCCTGATGGGAAGCACCACCCTCTACCTTTTAAAGTGCAGATGTTTCTAATTCTTTTAAGATAAACTGACCCTTGGCTATCCTGAGGTAAGGCCCCTTTGTGGATAGATTTGAGAGAATCTTGCCAAACACAGACTCAGCTCACTTCCCAATTTTGCTCATTACTGGCAAACAGGGGAATATTTAGCAAGTGCCAAGAACTATGCCAGGCATTGTGGTGGGCTTTTTATGTCTTAAAAAAGGGAGTGGGGTAGATTGAATGACTTGTCCAAGGTTTTTCCAGCCTCGAGTTGCTGGAGCCAGGATTTGAACACAAGGCTCCTGTTCTGTGTAATATACATTTGACCAGTGCCTTTATAGTTGACAGAAGCAGAAACTCACAGCTGCCACACCTGCACTGGCAGAAGATGCTGACTTTCATGGAGTCCTGTCGCTGCAGCTGCTGCTAAGTCGCTTCAGTCATGTCCGACTCTGAGAGACCCCATAGACGGCAGCCCACCAGGCTCCTCTGTCCCTGGAAATCTCCAGGCAAGAGTACTGGAGTGGGTTGCTATTTCCTTCTCCATCATGGGGACTTCCCTGGTGGCTCAGAGGGTAAAAACGTCTGCCTATAATGCGGGAGACCCGGGTTCGATCCCTGGGTTAAGAAGATTGATCCCCTGGAGAAGGAAATGGCACCCCACTCCAGTACTCTTGCCTGGAAAATCCCATGGACGGAGGAGCCTGGTGGGCTGTAGTCCATGGGGTCACAAAGAGTCGGACACGACTGAGTGACTTCACTTTCTTTCTTTTCTTTCTCCATCATGGAGTCCTAAATGCCTTCAGTTTCTAAAAAGGTTGGTAGATTGAGTTAAAGAAGGTAAAAAAAACTTGGGACAGAAAGTACTCTGTAAATCTTATTATTAATAAATTCAGCCAGGTTATCAATAGCATAGGAATAGGATTTTGTCAGGCTGACAAACTGAAGCATTTATAGGGAAATCTTGGATCTGGATACTTAAGTATCATTTTTGTAACTTTCAGTTAGATAGCCCATTTTAAGGATATTAGCCATTACTCTTGGCAAAATGGTGCCACTGAAGGGTTTGAACAGAGGAGTAGGATACTTTAACTTTTTAAAAATAGTCGTTTGCTTTATTTATGCCATTTTAGCTGTGCTAGGTCTTCACTGTGGCACAAGGGCTCTTCCATGGAGCACACAGCTTCTCTAATTGTGGTGCATGGACTCTATAGTTGTGGTACATGGGCTAGAGTTTGTGGGACCAGTAATTGCAGCATGCACGGGTTGGCTGCTCCATGGCACGTGGGATCTTAGTTCCCTGAGCAGGGATCAAACCAAGGCCCCTTGCATTAGAAGGCTGATTCTTAATCACTGGACCCCTAGGGATGTCCCTTGACTTATGTTTTAAAAGGATCACTCTCGGCTTCTGTGTTGAGACTCGGGGGAAGGGTAAACACAGGAAGACCTAGCAGGTGCTTGTTATAACAAGACAGGCAAGAGATGATGGTAGCTTTAAGTGGCCTGGCAGTGAAGGAAGTAGTAATAAGTGATCAGGTGATGGTAGCATTTTGAAGGTAAAGCCCAGTGGATTTCCTGCTTTGTGGAATATGGGTGAAAGAGAGAGAGATGCCCAGGATGCCTCCAAGGGTAAGGGTCTGAATATGACGTTACAACCAACTAACTGTCTTCCTTTAACAAACAGGTAGTGAAGGAGAGGAGCAGATATTCCCTTCTAAGCACCCAGAGATCCAAGGAGGCACTGCGGGAACATCCAAGTGTTACTGCAGGGAAAGTGCTGTCATTGTTGCCTCGTCCAATATAGAGGCCTGGAGAGCAGAACTCATGAAGGATGGAGAGACAGGGGAGGAGGAACAGGACGGCTCTAAACGGAATTTTTTTTAAGTTTTATCTATTTGTGGCTGCGCTGTGTCTTCGTTGCTGCACACGGGCTTTCTCCAGTTTTGATGAGCCAGGGCTACTCTCTAGTCGTGGTTTGAGGGCTGCTCATTGCAGTGGTTTCTCTTGTTCTGAAGTGTGGGCTCTAGGTGTGCAGGCTTCAGTAGTTGTGGAGCACGGGCTTAGCTATCCCGCAGCATGTGGGATCTTCCTGGACCAGGGATCAAACCCGTGTCTCCTGCATTGGCAGGTGGATTCTTTACCACTGAGCCACTAGGGAAGCCCTAAACTGATTTTTTTCCCCCCTGGGGCTTCAGCTACTCTCTTGCCTTTCCTCTTCATATTTATCTGTCCTGGCCCTGGGGTCAGGCTTTAACCCTTACCCCCAAGGGTGTAGGGAATACCACTCTCCCTAGGCCTGACCCTTAAGACTGTATATTTAGTAAATATTTTCTCCATAACAGCCTCTCTTGAAGATGGTTTCAAGGGCCAGACACTTGGGAAGCAATGAGCATTTCCTGAGGGCTGTGGGCATTTTCTTTTCTAACTATTTCCAGCCTGTTTCCTTCCAGATGAAACTAGTGAACATATTCAGGCTCACAAGGAGGCGGAAGCTTTCTGAGGAAAGGGCAGGCAGCCTGCAGACTCCAGCTGCTGCACTGTTTGCGGTAACTCTATTTTTAATATACATTGCTGACCCTAATGATAGTCTATTGAGATGAGGGCGAGAAATGTCTGATCAGGTGGAGATTAATTTTTGACTGTGTCGCCCAGAATGCATGAAAATGCACTCCTTTTTTCTATTTAGACTCCCAGGATGCTTTGATTGATTGACTAGTTTACAAATGAAGGTGATAAAATTAGGTTGAAGACCACATACATTTCTTAAAATGAGGCTGGCTGGTCGTGGAGACAATGAGGTTTGGACAGATTGTATTGCTGGTTTAGGCAATCTTCTGAGCATGTCAAGATTTATAGACCTGTACTGTAATGTTACAATTGCAGCTCACTGATATAGGTTTCTTTTCAAATTCTTTCCCATTTTATTTGAAAAAGGCCATTAGAGAGTTATAGACTATTGAAAAAGCTTTTTCTTTGCTAACCCTTAATAAACTCTTCCAAACAAGGACTACTGCATTTTTATATTAAATTTAGACCAAAATCTATAAAACATGCTATCCCAGGTTGGATAATTTGATTATTATTATCTAAGTGGAGTTATGGTTCATATTGGGTTTACAGTAATGTACATAGTAAATAAAATGTAAGTTGAGATTTGTATAAAATCACAGGACACTGGGTTTTCTTTTTTGCTGCTGTTGTTTTTCCTGTGAGTCCTTCTTTAGGGGAATCTCAGCCAATTTTCCCTGAAATGAGAAATTAAAAGGGAAAAAAAGAGGTCCCAATGGTGGAATTAATGCTGCATTGTACCAAAAACAAATTGCTATTAATATTTACTTGTTCTCATCATAATAGAGGCAAGCTACAAATGTCTTAGGAGTTACCCGACTAATAAGATTTACCAAGGGGACCAAAAAGCATGAGAAAATACTCAGCAGAATTAGAAACAATTATTCCATTGTAAGTTATGATGTGAGAAATAATAGATGAGATTCTGAAGTTATTTATGAATTAGTCAATTCTGTTTCATACATTTTTGCCATCAAAATAACTTATGAAATAATTTTCCAGGCCCATAGCATTTTATGAGAGTTCTATACTTGTTTAAAGATTTTCTTCTAGGGCTTTCTGCAGTTACTCTGAAATCATTGGTGATGCCCAGATTTTGACCTAAGTTTTCCACTCTGAGGGCAGCCCGCTGGCAGTGGCAGAGACTTCCTGAGGTCTCTCTGCTGGAGTTGTACGACATATGGAGAGATTCTAAGGGTTTTATCAGTTTAGCAGGAAAGACTCAAAGTAGGTTGTGAGTGTCAAATAAGGTGATGTAGATGAGAGGCTCAGCTTCTTGGTAAACAGTCAGAGACTTTGACAAATTAATTGTCATTACTAATATTATTTTTTGCTACACCTTTTGTTTCCAGGGGGCAGGATAAGCACAGTGCAAGCCCAAAAGTCTTGCTGGAATTGTTGCTAGCATCTATGTGACCTTGAGCAAGTCTCTGACTGCCCCTGTTCCTCTGTCCTCAGGCTGTCCAGCTACTGTCAGCGGCTGTTTTTTCCAGGGGTCAAATGAAGTGACAGGCATGAAAGCGCTTTCAGAAATACAGAGTGCGGTAGGAAAATCAGTAATTATTTTTAATCATTCCTGGGTACCTGCTCTCTGGCCTTTTTAAAGGTGGAAAGTGGACCACTGTGAATAGTCAATAAGCGTAGGGGAACTTCTTGAACCACTGAGGGCAGCTTACAAGGGGGTTGCCAGTGTAAGGGAAAGGATTTAAGGGGGCTTGGGGTCAAGTGGTTTGAAGAACCCAGCAGAGCACCAGGCTGCTGCCACTGATTTAGTCTGGAAGTGGGTGAACTTTGAAATGCAGAACATCATTTCTGCAGAAGGTCATCATATTTCTTGATGATTTACACGGAGAAGGCTGAGACTGTGCTGGGTTCGTTTTAGATCCTCTAGTGCCAAGAGAAAATATGCTGATGGAAGAGGATAGTGTCTGGGTGGTTGGTAAAGGCTGCAACTGCCAGAAAAGATGGCAGAATACGGACCTAGTCGATTTCAGTGACGATAGTGATGGAATCTGCCATCCTTCTCTGCCCTTTCTGGGAGACTCTGCAGTTTGGAATTTTGCACACAAGACTTCCTCAACTGACTTTTCCTCTTCCTGCCACCAAGCACTTCTCAATACTGTTGGTTCTGGCAGCAGCTGGGAGACTGCATGTGGCTTCCCCTTAGAGAGAAGTCCTGTACATCACCCTCATCCTAGAGGCCCGGCAGGAAGCACCCCACCCTGCCGCCCCCACCTCCAGCTTCAAAAAGTGGTCTTCAGTCTCATTTCAGGGAAAAAAAAATTAAAAAGATGACTGTGGGATACTTTTCAAATATCCCCATAAATTTCTTAATGTTTTAAGTGTTCAGAGGCAGTGTCTGTTTTCTCAATGACATTCTGTTATTTGTTTAAATAGGCCATTCATGTGGAAGAACGTACTTATTTTTCCTTTTTAACCCACGGATCTTAATGAAAAAATTTTTTTCAAGTAGGAAAAAAATGATGCAGATTATATATACAAAAAATCAATGCATATATTTTCATTTTTCATAAACTGACTCTTGTTAGAGACTGCCAATGATTACAGTGCAGACAAAGTAGAATTCTAGCTGGAGGAGACTGGGTGACTCAGGAAAATCATAGTGAATGGGAGAGAACTAAGTCCACACGTCCAATGGCAGTAAACCTGGTGGACGGAAGGCTCTGGACACGTGGGTGGAGCAGAGGCGCCAATGCGGTTCTTCCACTGATTGTCCCCTGGGGCACATTTAACCGGGAGGCTGCCGCATTTGTGATGGAGGAAGAAAGTGCGCGTTTCCTTCCTTTGCTCAGGATTCCAGCACCCGGCAGCGTATATAGTGATGACGTTGGCAACAGTGACGAGAGACCGTACATAATACTCTGGTGTGATGTCATCAGTCTGTTGGTAATCTTTCTAAATGTTTGCCAGAAAGATATGAGATCTTAGCAACAGAGGTATTTAAAGGTTTGGATAAGTTTGAAACACAGCGATTTTTCAATCTTATAAGCCAACCAATCCGGGAGGCTGTTAGTCTACAAGTGTCTGCCATCTTTCTCAGGGTGTCAGAGAAAATGGAGTGACGGATCACTTTTCGGTGTCACTGCTCGAGACCAGTGACAATCAGTGAAATGATTGTGTCTGCCTCTACACATATCTGTAATTGATTGCCTAAACCCTACGACTCTCTTTCCCAGTTGATATGATGGAACATTGGAGTGAAATCACTCTCGATGAGGAGGAGCCAGGTCCATTTGTTATTTACTCCCCTGCCTGCTTCCTTCTCCCCATCCAGTGCCAATTGTCCCACAAGAGCACATTATGGTAATCAGCCAGAATGTATGTATAGGA
This sequence comes from Ovis canadensis, assembly GCF_042477335.2. Taxonomy (NCBI): domain Eukaryota; kingdom Metazoa; phylum Chordata; class Mammalia; order Artiodactyla; family Bovidae; genus Ovis; species Ovis canadensis. Next base: position 38,998,353 of record NC_091245.1, read on the forward strand.
ATCAATCAAGGTGAGAGCCGTCACAAGAGTTATGACATTACAAAGTCTGTTTGTAACTTTTGATTTATGGAAGATTTTCCATTTTATAAATTGGGAGTGAGGCATGTTGGGATGGCTTAACCCTTGAATTCCCCTACGAAGAAAACATATTAGGTATTAAAGCAAATAGATAATAAGGCATTTTAATTATCGAATGTCTGTACATAATTGGAGTTCTTGCATGTTTGGTTTGTGACGTTAGATAAATGCTCCCACTCTCTGAATGCATTCCCTGTCCTTATTAAAAAATAAAATTGGCTCAGTTTCTGGACAGTAAAGGCATGCGATAAATTTCCATTAAGGACCAATACTGACACACAATTCTTTCTTCTGCCATGAGTCTGAGAAGCAACAATGCCATAGAAGCATTCCCAGGGAGCTTTCCCCTGTTCTGACTGTCACTCTCAGCGAGGATGGCCCAGGGTAAGGACTTCACAGACACCAACTCTCAGACCCACAAGATGCTTGGCATAACAGTCTCATACCCTATGCTTGGCATAACAGTCTCATACCCCTCTAGTTCCTTATGGAATTGCTGAATGCTGAGGCAAAGCCAGATTCAAGCTATTTCCCTCATGCACAAAGTAACGTATCAGTCAGTCAGTTCAGTCGCTCAGTGGTGTCCGACTCTTTGCGACCCCATGAATTGCAGCACGCCAGGCCTCCCTGGCCATCACCAACTCCCAGAGTTCACCCAAACTCATGTCCATCGAGTCAGTGATGCCATCCAGCCATCTCATCCTCGGTCGTCCCCTTCTCCTCCTGCCCCCAATCCTTCCCAGCATCAGAGTCTTTTCCAATGAGTCAACTCCGCATGAGGTGGCCAAAGTACTGGAGTTTCAGCTTTAGCATCATTCCTTCCAAAGAAATCCCAGGGCTGATCTCCTTTAGAATGGACTGGTTGAATCTCCTTGCAGTCCAAGGGACTCTCAAGAGTCTTCTCCAACACCACAGTTCAAAAGCATCAATTCTTCAGCACTCAGCTTTCTTCACAGTCCAGCTTTCACATCCATACATGATCACTGGAAAAACCATAGGCTTGACTAGGCGGACCTTTGTTGGCAAAGTAATATCTCTGCTTTTGAATATGCTATCTGGGTTGGTCATAACTTTCCTTCCAAGGAGTAAGCGTCTTTTAATTTCATGGCTGCAATCACCGTCTGCAGTGATTTTGGAGCCCCAAAAGAATAAAATCTGACACTGTTTCCACTGTTTCCTCATCTATTTCCCATGAAGTGATGGGACCAGATGCCATGATCTTCGTTTTCTGAATGTTGAGCTTTAAGCCAACTTTTTCACTCTCCTCTTTCACTTTCATCAAGAGGCTTTTTAGTTCCTCTTCACTTTCTGCCTTAAGGGTGGTATCATCTGCATATCTGAGGTTATTGATATTTCTCCCGGCAATCTTGATTCCAGCTTGTGCTTCTTCCAGCCCAGCATTTCTCATGATGTCCTCTGCATAGAAGTTAAATAAGCAGGGTGACCATATACAGCCTTGGCGTACTCCTTTTCCTATTTGGAACCAGTCTGTTGTTCCATGTCCAGTTCTAACTGTTGCTTCCTGACCTGCATATAGGTTTCTCAAGAGGCAGGTCAGGTGGTCTGGTATTCCCATCTCTTCCAGAATTTTCCACAGTTTTTTGTGATCCACACAGTCAAAGGCTTTGGCTTATAGTGTTTTGTTATTAACAGATATACTATTTAAAAGAAATGACATTATTATTTTTTCATTATTTATTTTAATTTTTGAAAATGTATTTATTTGACTGTCGTGGGTCTTAGTTACAACACATGGGATCTTCGATCTTCAGTTGTGGCAAGTGGGATCTAGTTCACCAACCTGGGATCAAACCCAGGCCCCCTGCCTTGGGAGCATGGAGTCTTTCTTAGCCACTGGATCAACAGGGAAGTCCCAATAGATATGCTTTTTGAGTCTCGGCAGCTGTCACAACCACGGCTTAACCAGGAGACAGAAAACAAAGCACTATTGTCAGCTGATCACATTAGAACTGAGACCTTTTCTGTTCATCTAGTGTATCACTCATTACAATGGTCTCAGAAAGTATGCTGAGCTGGTACTGACAGTCCCATTTTTTGAAGTGGAAACAGAGCCAAAAATATGAAACAATTTGTATAAGAATGTACTCTGGTTAGAAATAGCTCAGGGTTAGAAGTTAGGCCTCCTGACTCCCAAGTCCAGTACTTTTTCAGTGAACTGAATTTAATTAGTATTAATATTTGGGGCCCTCACACATACAGGGCACAGTATTTCCTTCTTGTCCCAGTTTCTGGAGGCCAACCATCCCTCAGTTCACCCAGGGCCCATCCAACTGTGTGTTTCAGGTTTTTTTCACTCTCACTCAGTAGCTCACTGTCCCCCTTCACAGAACCAGCTTCTGCATTTCTGTGGCACTGGGGTGAGTCTGCCCCAGCACATCCATTCCTGGTGTGTAAGATACAGCCTCACCTTTGGAGACTGAGCTCAGGGAAGAAAAATATTTGTCCTGTTCCAAGGTCACTGGGAGGCCCTTCCTTCAGTGTGCTTTTTGCTTAGCAATCTTGCCACATTATCTTGTGTTGAACTAAAGTTCTGTTTCTTTTTTTATTAGCACGGTGGACCTATTCTGCTTAAGCTCCCTTTTTGTTCCTAATGTGAATCTTTAAACTAATAAGAATGCAGATCCCAGCAGACTCACTCTCTCTCTTATAATCCATTAGGAACGTAAGATCGCTGTCTCTGGAAAACTTAAAAAACCATTTAAAAACAAAAAGATGAATAAATGAAAATGTTATGAACCTGGAAATGTTAATTAAGCCATTCTTAAGGAACAGGCTTCCCAGCCCAGATTAAAACATCCCATCACTTTTAAGTAGTTAACATCTTTCTCCTTGAAATAAGTCCAAATTAAGGACAAAATCATTATAAAAAGAAATAGTAAAGAGACCAGGAAACGGTGTTAAGAATTTGGCTATCGACTAACATAGTCAAGTTAGAGCAAACCACGAAGGCCAAAGCCATAAAGTGAAGTCTATTTCCAGACATACTGTAGTTCTTGCCAAGCAATCGTCTGGGTACGTTGATGTAGAGTCAGAGGATGCAGAAGCTCACAGATCATCGCAGTCAATCTTTTCACTTTTTTTTAGATTAAGGAACTGAGATCCAGAGAGAGTGAGACAATTTCTTAAAATAATTTAATAGGGTTGAGGCTAGAACCTAAAAGGTAAACTCACAATCTAATGTTCTTTTTCCTGTGTATACTGCTGAGCAAAATGATTTCCGAATAATAATAATAGTAGTAGTAGTAGTAGTAGTAGTAGTAACAACAGAAACTCTTTTAAAGGTACTGAATCTATAACATGGTACCTAGAAGCGTGTCTCCCAGACTGTTTTCTTTTCCAGGAAAGAAACAGAGCTGAGCCTTGTGTTTCAGAATATTATTTGGCTAGCAGTCTTAGTCCTCAGAAACACAGACACAAACTGTGACGCAGAGGAAGAAAGACTGAGTCCTCAAAGTAGCTGTAACAAAGCCCGAGTGCTGACTGTTATTCACTTGCCCCGTGGAGGGTGCCTTCAGGCTCTACGCAGTATTATTTATTCCATTTGACATACAATTCCAAGCAGATCTGAAGCAGAAAGCTAGTTGGTAGCAGCCTGACAGCAAGAAGAGGCAGCTGTCATTTCTTACTGATGGCCGTTAGAATTGACAGCTGAGAGCCCAACACTGAAGGAGCAGAGAGAGAAACTATGAAACTAGAAATAAGGACTGAAAGTACAGTAATATGGGACCATTTCCTTTAAGGGCAGAAAGCTCTGCAAAAGTGTCTTCTAAGGGCATCTTTGTCCTACTTCAAAGTACACAGAAATAACTCATAATGATAACTTTGTTTCATTGAGCACCTATTATATGTGAGGAATGATGCTCAGTGGGGCTTCCCAGGTGGTGCAGTGGTAAAGAATCTTCCTGCCAATATAGGAGACGCAGAAGACCTGGGTTCAATCACTGAGTCGGGAAGATCCCCTGGAGTAGGAAATGGCAACTCACTTCAGTATTTCGGCCTGGAAAATTCCGTGGACAGAGGAGCCTGGTGGGCTACAGTCCATGGGGTCGCAAAGAGTCAGACCCTGCTGGGCACACATGCAGCTAAGTATTTTCATGAATCATTTCTTCCAACCCTGTAAAAGAACCGATATAATCCCTGTTTTATTGATAAGGAGACTGAACTGCAAAAAAAGTCGGTAATCATGCCCAGGAACACAAGACCAAAAATAAAAGACAAAGTGAGGGTTTGAACATGAATGGTCAGACTCTAAAATCTGTGTTCTTTCCTTTGCGTTCTTGTGACTTGAATTCATCATTAACACCTGAAGTAAGAAGAGAAAGTGAAACATCATTCATGGTTTTCTTCTCAAAGGGAATAAGGAGAATGAAATGCATTTTAGAATCTGCCACTATATATTTTTTTCTCTTTTTTAAAACTAATTTATTTTTAATTGAAGGATAATTGCTTTACAATTTTTGTTTGATTTAGAATTTGCCACTATATGTTTTTTTTTTGCATAGAATATGTTAAAGGCACAATCATCTCTCAATTAATTGGAATCATTGATGAATGAGGTATTAGTGAACATGCACAACTTTTGCAGAAAATTTGAGCTTTCCTTTAGAGTTCTAACACTAACAAATGCTAATGTCTTTAGTAAAGTTCTTGTAATATGTATTTACTTCTCTGCAGCATAGCATGGAAACATCACATGTGGGCCAGGCCCCAGGAGCCATAGACTGGTTTGGGACACAGATCTGTAAACAATTCAATTGTAGAAAGGTGTAAACTAAATCCAGTGGGAGCTGAGAGGAGGAATTAAGTTTAATCACAATTTTAATGTGGTCCCTGGCAATAAAACATTTAAAATATTCAGTTTTGTTTTCCAGATGAAAAATAGGCACCTGTCAAAAGTCACTGCAGAACAGTAACCACTATAGGTAAGCAATGCCTACAGTGGTTCAGTGTGAGCGTGATTCATCCTTTGACTTCCTGGAAGTGCATGGAATGTGGGCTCTCTTTCTCTAAAAAATACAAGAAGTTGATTGCTAGGTCTCATGTGGACTTGGGCAGGGCTTGATATTTTTCTGTCATGTATGTACATCTTTCTGTATCTTTATAATAATATCAGGAATAAAATTATTATTATTTTTCCTTTGCTATAGAAAAATGAGGCCTAAGGTAACACAGCTGGCCTGTATCTAAGTCAGAACTGGAAATCAGGTCTTTTGATTATGGATGCAGTCTTTTTCTAGGGTAGGACGCTGTCTCCTGAATAACTTGTCCTGGTTTAAATGTCTGCTTATTCATTTCTGCACCTGCTAAATGTAGGATGCCATTTCTGTGCTTACACTGTTCTCCACATGCATCTCAAAGTTAGGTGAGCATGCCACTGTTCGGTTACATTCTATTGGCACTTCTGAAGACCTAATTCATTCATTCAATTAAATACTTTTGAGCATATACTTCATGCCAGGCAGTAGATAGTTTTGAGACACTGGGAAGAGTACCCTGCCCTCAAAAAACTAAAACAGTAACAACAACAAACGGCTTATATTCCAAGAGGAATTCCAGACACAACTAAATGTGTATAAAAGGCAGACTGTGGTAAATGTCAGCTGTATCAGAGGAGCAAGCAAAATACTAAGGAAGCGCAAAGGAGAGATTGATTTTGACGGGTGAGGCAACAAGATGATGAGGGAATATCTTGAAACACGTCCTGGAGGACATGACATTTCAGTTAGACCTTCACAACTGAGCACTATATTTTGTATTGTTCTAGATTAGTCAGCCATTGCTGTGATAATGTGATATAACAAACAACCCCCAAATATCAGTGGATTATAACAGCAAATGTGTATTTCTTGCCTATGGGTCCTTGGAGAAGTCCCCTATATGTCTGTGGGTCCCTGGGGAAGCTCTGCCTTAAGCTACAGGTGAGGTTCAGGTATACGTGTCTCATTTTGGGACCCAGATTGAAGGAGCAACAGCTACCTGTTGAAGGTAATGGTGTAGGGAGGTGGCACAAGAGAGGGTTCGATACCACTGTTTAATCAATGTCATGTCCGATTCTTTTACAAACCCATGGACTGCAGCCTACCAGGCTCCTCTGTCCATGGGATTCTCCAGGCAAGAATGCTGGAGTGGGTAGCCATTTCCTTCTCCAGGGAATCTTCCCAACCCAGAGACTGAACCCATGTCTCCTTCATTGGCAGGTGGGTATTTAACCACTGAGCCACCAGGGAAGCCCCACAAGAGAGGATGTGCTGTGCTGTGCTTAGTCGTTCAGTTGTGTCCAATTCTTTGCAACCCCATGGACTGTAGCCTTCCAGGCTCCTCCATCCATGGGAATTCTCCGGGCAAGAATACTGGAATGGGTTGTCATGCCCTCTTCCAGAGGATCTTCCCAACCCGGGGATCAAACCCAAGTCTCCCGCATTGCAGATGGATTCTCTACCATCTGAGCCACCAAGGAAGCCTAAGAATACTGGAGTGGGTAGCCTAACCCTTCTTCAGGGGATCTTCCCAACCCAGGAATTGAACTGGAGTCTCCTGCATTGCAGGTGGATTCTTTACCAGCTGAGCTACCAGGGAATCTCACAAGAGAGCATACCCAGTTCTTAATGGGAGAAATCTGCAATGCCTCCTTAGTCTCTGCTTGGAACTGGAACACTGTCAACTGTCACTTCTACCCACATCCCATTATTCAAAGCAAATTACGTGGCTAAGCTCAAGATCAACAAAAGGAATAAGAAATATACCTTAGTCCCAGGGAGGTCAGGAAGGGGCAATGAGGGAAGGAAATGTTGTAAATAAATAATGTAATCTACCCTGTGGTCTTACTGTTTGGGGCTGGGGGTTATACTCAATGTGAATACATGATCCTTGAAGGGAAATTAAGCCCTTCTTTCTGTGGAGCTCTTCTCTATTCCCAGGGGAATGTGGGCTGTGTGGAAAGAGGGATGAGGAAGACAGAGGGGGGCTGGAACATTTTGTGACACCAAGGGGACTCTCACCTGCACAACAGCTACCCCAACAGGAAAGAGCTTTGTTCATCTCTCACTGTGGGCCCTCCAGTGCCTAACACTGGGAGAGCACTTGAAGAATGTTGGTTACATGAATGGATCAATGAAAACCCCAAACAACCATGTTTACTGCTTTGATCACTCACATCCTAGCCAGAGGTTCCATTTTATTGATGGTTGATACATATAAGGCCTCAATCAATAAATACTGACCTATTTGTGTGACATAGTACTCTACAGTCATTAAAAGTGATGTGGCAGAAGAATATTTAATGACTCTCTGTTTTGATAAAATGTCTCTCATGTATATTGGAGTGACTTCAATTTTCTTTTTTCACTCATTTTTACTTTCTAAATTTCTATAGTAAGCCCACATTTATTTTATATAAAATGCAGCTATTTAAAAAATAAGATTAATATATAGCATCACATATGAACAGCATATTCTAATTTGAGATAGTCTGGAAAGCACCATTCCTTGCGATGTAACATTTTTATTTTAACCCTTTATGGCAAGATGTTCCAAATAGTGGATCCAAGGATAGCAAGTCAGTCAGCTGAGATTTGGTCTGAGTCTGTGTTCATATAGGAGGAATGTAAAAATTAGCCCCAAATTGGAATTCATCTTAGGCTTTTTAAAAAAAATATTTAATAATTGGCTGTTGTCTATCATTCTGATACAACTTGGGACTGAGGAGGCTTGGGCTAGGCCCTCTACCAGTTGTTGGACAATTGGACAAGTCACCCAATTGTCTGAAGCTAAATTTTCCCAAAAGGAGAACGAAGTTGATTCTTGCCATGCATTAGTTTAGGCAGAAATAGACCTGACAGTTTAGGTACCAATGGACCCTGATTTAATGAAGATGTTCTCATGAAGTAATGAAGTAGAAAAAGCTACAAATTTTCCTCATAAACAGATAGGACTGCGTTATCTCTAAACTCAAAATGGATTAGTATTATTCATCATCACTGATTAAATGCCATTTAGTTGGGATAATAATACCTACTATAACAAATACACCCCAAATATATAATGACTCAGGACATAAATCTATGTCTCATTCTTGTAATAGTCCTAAGTATTCCATCTCAACAGTCATCTCTCTTCCCTGGAGTAATTCAGGGATGCAAACTTCTTCCACTTTGGACTTTGCTCTTCTCCAGAGCATCGTTGTTATTGGCATCTGTAACACCATATGGAAAAACCCAAATGAACTTTTTGGGCAACCCAATAAAAGGGGAAAGAAAGCTAGGTTGGGACATAGCCCATTTCTTTAAAACTTTGTCAAGAAATAGCACCTGTCACTTCTGCCCATATCCTATTGACTACAACAGAAATCAATGGCTCTACTTAACTGCAGGTGAGGCAGGGAAATGTAGATAGTTCTGAGTCCTGGAAGAAGAAGAAGGAAATTGAGGGGAACCACTTGCAGCCTCTCCCATAAATGTCTAGTACATGGCAGGCTCAGTGCTAGTCAACAAGGATACTAGGATAAATCAGACACTTTGCCTGGCCTAGAAGAGGTCCTCTTCTAGTGGGTGAGACTACACCATATGGACAGGTAATTGTTATGTTGTATAGAATGTACTATAACAAAGCAATAAAGGTGAGCCAGTGAGAACACTGAATGTGAAGGGGGAGCCGCTCTGCCTAACTCTGCCTGTAATGGAGGGAGATCATGAAATGCCTTGATTACGTCAGTTCCACAAACATTTATTGAGCAGCTACTAAGAGACAGCCACTTCTGTGCAGGTTGCTGGAACTACAGATATGATTCTAACCCTCAGGGGAGGTGGATATATAAGCAGGCAAATTCAAACGGATAATTTCTCAGATAACTGGGAAACGGGAGAACTATAATGTACATGGTTATTGGATTAAATGCTCTGGATTTGAATCAGCATACTTGGTCTTGGTTTCCATCTTTAACTCTGTTAAAGTTACTGTGTGACTCTGCACAAGTTTTCCAACCTCTCTGAGCCTTTGTTCTAATTTTAAAACAAAAATAACATCTACTGTTTTGGCAATATATGATCTTAGGACCCCAAAAGTGTAGCTCTTCTGCATACCAACTTTGCAATTTTTGGGAAACTCATCAAACCATTCTGGCTTTATTATCCTCATCTTTGAAATGGGATTGTTAATAGCACCAAATACGGTTGGTGGGCACCTGTGAATCCAGAGAACAAATGTTCTCTGAACCATGCCTGGTACATAAAAATTGCTCAGTGAGTGTTAGGTCTTATCACTACCTACCTTACAGTTTGCTATGGACATTAAATGAAATAATATCAGTGCCTGGCAAACATTCGATCGATAGTAAGTTATTATTATTATAAGTGATAAGCTGAAGACAGGATGACCACAGTGTCCTAAAAAGAAGCTGCTGAGAAACCAGATAGAATAGAATGACTGAAGCAAAGATCCCTGACCCACAAGTTTATTCTTCACCCATCCTAAGGCAGATGAAGCAATGAAGCTATGATGCTCAGAAGGACAGTGCTCCCAGTTTCAGGTCGAAGGCTGTTAATTTCCTTATTTGTTTCCTCTGCCTCTTCCATTGGTGAGGGCTTTGAGAGTATGCTGTAAACTAAGTGGAGGCAGGCAGGCATAAATGATTTTCTCCAATAGGAGGAAGGTCTCCCTAAACACAGCATTCATTGGTTAGAGTTTCCAGAACCTTCCAATATTTGGTCTCCTTTATAGCATCCCACAAGTCCGAAATAATGAAATAAAGGCATGGTAATAGGCAAACACAATTACAGCGCCCAGATAGCTCCTTGGCAGGTAGAGGGTGTTTGAGAACATTGACTGGGGTCTCATTTTCTATAATCAAGCCCAGCCCTGCTGTGATCACTATAGTATTATGACCTATGGGGCAAAGACAGTACCATATGTGATATTTCATTTTTGGGTAGCTGGGGGTAGTAATGAACCAGTTGCAGTCAAGTGAATTAATCTCCCCAGCTATTCAAAACGAAACTTCACATACAGCAGTTTGTTCTTCATTGCTTTTCCTCGCACTGTAGCCTTTTCAAATGACTCTTCCTACAAAAAATTGAAAGAAAGAAAGAAAAAGAAAACTCAATGAAAAAAAGATTTTAACCTTTGCTAAATGTTGACTTCTTTTCTGATTGTTGATAATAATGTCAAATAAATCCCATAGATATGCAGCTTAGTGTTCACGTTGTGATACTATTGTCCTCATATTGGTTGATTATGAATCTTAAAAGATGGAATAAATATGCAAAGAATTGGTATAGCATAGATTCCAGAGCCACTTTCATACTGTTTAAATTATCAATCGGTATTTATACAAACTCCAAGGAGCACCCTAATCAATCTCACTCTGGAGAATTACTCAAACAATTATTATGCATTTAAAGAAATAGAAGTTAATGATTAAAAACACATTATTGAAAATGAAAGACTCTGGCATAGGTAGGTATAGAAATATAACACAGCTGTTAATCCTCCATAAATTTGTTTTTAATAACACTGATGTTTTGGTTGCATATAATAACTATTTCATTAAATCTAAATTAAATGCATGGTTAGGCATATTTAAAACATGTAAATGTAATGTGTTGGGAGCATATTCCATTTTACGTTTCTATACTCTTCTAATAATTTTCCGAATTCAAACTGACTAGGTGTAGGGAAATACCTGGTCATTTATATGACACCTTCTTTCTGATATTATTAAGGGCTCCAGAAATTTAATACCCCTGAGTTCTAAGCACATCACTAGTCAGTGTGTGGGAAAGACAATGTGTTTATCTGCTGGAAAGAAATGCTTATGGACCCAAATGAAAGGAGGGAAAATGCTTTTAAATAATAGTAAAATATGCATTTTGCTTTTTAAAAAAATAAAACAAAGAATTGAATACTAAAACAAGCTATCTTGGAATAACAATCAAGAGTGTGTTGTGCATGATTTTTCATTTATGGAGAGCAGGAGGCATTAATACACTTGCCTATGGCTTGTGCATTACTATTCCCAGCTATGCAGAAATGGAACATGATTTACAGCAACACATTCTTTGTTGCTGTTCCAACATACCTATTGTCTTCCCTGCATTCTGACTGGCTGGCTGGCTGGAAGAGGGGATGGTGCTGGACCGCACTCAATCATTATGGGTGTCTACAAATAGAGTAGGTGTATGTGAACTGGGATTTTCCAGCTTTGTATAACAAGCAAGCCAATCAGAGCACAGAAAGAACAATAGCTGAAGGTTTTACTGCTCTTTAAGTTTCCCCACTGATTCCCATTGCGACTGATTATATCACAGAAGTTATATAAAAATCACATTAAATGCCAACTAAATCAAGACTTTTCATATCTTTTTTTCAAAGCAATGAAATTCAGGACAAACACTATACTATGCATGAAGATCACCACCTAGAGATCTAAACTCTTCATTCCAGACGTCATATTTGAAAATGGAACTAGAGAAAAGTGTAGTTTATTCATTTTGTTATTTTCTGTGGTGCTTGCACTGCTGTTTTGAAAGCCCACCATAGGAGAGCTCAATTAAGAAGCTTCATAATTTTCACTGGTTAACTTTGATTAAATAGGCTGTCTTGGAAGAGCATTGAGTAAATTTAGGCTGTAAATTACCTGTAGTGAGTTCTCAACTCTGAAATTCTGGAGTATTAGTTGCTTGGCCAGGCCATTTCTTTCAGAAGGGGTATACTTTACCAGCTGATTTGGAACGGATGTACTTCATTTTATCAGAGCAAGAACAAGAGACAGAAACTTCTTTCTACTGGTTGGAACAACAGGTATGTGGAAAGAAAAGATTTTCCTCTCTACTGCCAGCTGTATCAATAAAAGTGTAGATCAGAGGTTCTCTTTAACCAAGTTTTTTTTTTTTTTTTAAACTTATTGTTAGCTAGCTTTCCAGGTCACGGTATTCACCAAACATTAGAAAAAGGATGACTAAACGAACAGGTTCTCCATGATGTGCTACTTCTTAGACAAGAACAACAGTCTCTGCAAGTAAGCAAGCTCTTTCCCACTGAGCAAATGGGAAAACCAAGCCTGTTTCAAGCACGGCTGGTAAATCAAGGAGCTGAACCCATCTGAGGTGATAGCTGGCAGTTTATAGCTACTCACAGGACGCCCTCTTTCGTATTTTTAAGGGCAAGGCTGAAAATTCGATAAAATAAGCAAATTCTGTATAATGATGATCAGTTTTAGTTTCCTGCTGGTAGGCATCAAGCAAGCTCCACAGTCTTCTGAACCTCAGTTTTCCTCATCTCTGAAAAGGGTATAGTAACTGCACTCGCCTTACTGACTTTTTCTATATATTCAGTGAGATAGTGCATTTAAGGCACTTATGCAGGGCCTGACATGTAATAGTCAATAAATGTTAGGGCTTAATGTTATTAACATTTTTCTTGGGTGTATCTACATTGTTTAACACGTGTCTGTTTAATAAAAACAGCTTGTAAGTTCTTCCTTTGACTTTTAAAACTTTATCAGCAATTAATTAATTCCATCTGAACATCAGTCTTGTCAGCTGGGCATAGCATTATTTTACCCTCCTTGGTTGCTGAGAAGGGTAAGATAAAGAGGAATTGAGTAGCTTGCACACTACAGCGCTAATGCAAGTCCTAGAATCTATATTTTTGACTCATTTACTTCTATCACACGAGCGGGGCTGAGTGAAGAAGGTCCAAAGCCTTCAGAATACAAAAGGTTTTCTCTGCAGTGCAGAACTGTTTGCAGATTGCAGTTAAGAGGTTATAAAGTTTGTGTTGAGAGGGGTAAGTCTGTTGGTCAGGGGAAGTGGCAGCATTTACAGACAGATAGCCAACATTGCCTTCCAAAAAAAAAAAAAATGGTGTCAGCAGCATTCACACTTCTGAATATATTAGGTTTGTAAATCCAGGGTGCAAATTGTTTGTAGAATCTCAATTAAAGCCCTTATAATATTGTCATTCGTAATCAGCTCACTATGAAAACAGGGCTTCCAGAGGGCACCAAAATCATTTGAACTTGCGATCTGTAATAGATTTGAATATTCAGATAAGGTCAGCGGTCAGAGCAGAGGCGACAGTTTTGGTCAATAAACAGGTTTAGTGAGACAAAATCTTTTTGTCTACATGGGAATGGCTTGGAGAAATTGGTTCTCAAGGGGGAATTAAAAGATTAAATTCAGCTGTGTTGCCAATTTATTTGCAGGCCTAACAAGTGTGTGATGGAAATCTTTGGCTCGGGGAAGTACCCGCCCTGTGAGAAGCCCCTGTTGAGTGGGCTTCCAGACAGCAGCCTTGACTGCAGCTGAGACTGAGCTTGATAGAGGCCTACTGAGTGGAAAGAGACAAAAAGCATCCCAGGGCCAGGCTCAGGCTGTCCTGGATTAAGCCAGCCCACAGGAGGACACAGTAGCTGGGTGGCTTTGTTTTACTTTGTTCCAATCCTGCTATCCTCTCCTTGACCCTTAAAATTGCTTTCTCTGAATTGTGTTTTGGCATGAAGCCTTGGCTGACAAGTCATTACCAACTCCTTTCTGGGAAGACCCATAGAAATAATTTCTCTCTGGTCTCAATACTAGGAAGTCTCACGTTTCTCCAAAAGTGCTTGGTCTATCTGAAGGACACTGTGAACCATTCAGTTCTGTGTGTTTTACACCATAGTTTTAAGAGCCTGAGGGGTCTTCTGGGTTGCTTAAGGAGCTGTGAAGTTGCTTTGAGGTTGGGAGTAAGAGCAAAAGGCTCTGAGACCCAGATTCCTGATTTTACCTTGAGCAAGTCTGAATTTATTTGTTTTCTGCATCTGCATTAGATTTTATTTGAAGAAGGGACTCAGTGGCCAACAAAAATGTTGGGAAACCACTGACCTTATGCTAACACTTCTTGAGGTACTTGGAATAAACTCGAACCCGGAGCTTGAGGGATCTGCTCTTATCTCTTTGTCTCATCAGGTATGGTCATTCCTTAGGCATTATTTATACTGATCTTCTTTCAGTCCCTGAAGTAAACCAAGGTCTTTCCAACTTCATGACTGCTAACTGGAATCCCCTTTCTCAACCCTTTGCCTGACTGTCTCTTTGCTATGGAGTCAGTTGGGTTTATGTTCAGCGACATAAAATAGTGAAAACTAAAGAGCAGTGGGCTGAACAAGAAAAGAAACACTTATATATCTCTTATGTAGAAAACCAGGATGTTCTACATATACACTGGTTCAAAATTGGGAAAGGAGTACGTCAAGGCTGTATATTGTCATCCTGCTTATTTAACTTATATGCAGAGTATATCATGAGAAATGCTGGACTGGATGAAGCACAAGATGGAATCAAGATTGCAGAGAGAAATATCAATAACCTCAATAGATATGCAGATGACACCATCCTTGCGGCAGAAAACAAGAACTAAAGAACTTCTTGATGAAAGTGAAAGAGGAGAGTGAAAAAGTTGGCTTAAAACTCAACATTCAAAAAACTAAGATCATGGCATCTGGTCCAATCACTTCATGGGAAATAGATGGGGAAACAGTGGAAACAGTGTCAGATTTTATTTGGGGGGGGGCACCAAAATCACTGCAGATGGTGATTGCAGCCATGAAATTAAAAGATGGTTATTCCTTGGAAGGAAAGTTATGACCAACCTAGATAGTATATTCAAAAGCAGAGACATTACTTTACCAACAAAGGTCCATCTAGTCAAGGCTATGGTTTTTCCAGTGGTCATGTATGGATGTGAGAGTTGGACTGTGAAGAAAGCTGAGCGCTGAAAAATTGATGCTTTCGAACTGTTGTGTTGGAGAAGACTCTTGAGAGTCACTTGGACTGCAAGGAGATCCAACCAGTCCATCCTAAAGAAAATCATTGGAGGGACTGATGCTGAAACTAAAACTCCAATACTTTGGCCACCTCATGGGAAGAGTTGACTCGTTGGAAAAGACTCTGATGCGGGGAGGGATAGGGGGCAGGAGGAGAAGGGGATGACAGAGGATGAGATGGCTGGATGGCATCACCGACTTGATGGACATGAGTTTGAGTGAACTCCGGGAGTTGATGATGAACAGGGAGGCCCGGCGTGCTGCGATTCATGGGGTTGCAAAGGGTTGGGCATGACTGAGCAACTGAGCTGAACTGGATTGGACTGAACTGAACTGAACCAGGATATGGAGTCTAGTGTTCATCTTCAGAGTGTCATCCAGACTTCCATGTTTCTTCTCTGCCATCGTCAGGACATGCCTTTCATTTTCCAGATCACTACACTGTCCAAAATGGCCACAGGAGCCATTATCAGCTGTTGGTAGGAGAAAGGGGGGAGGCTTCCCTGGTGGCTCAGTGGTAAAGAATGTGCCAGCAATGCAGGAGATGCAGGAGACATAGGTTCGGTCCCTGGGTTGGGAAGATACCCTGGAGGAGGGCATGGCAATCCATTTTGGTATTCTTGCCTAGAGAATCCCATAGACAGAGGAGCCTGGTGGCTACAGTCCATAGTGTCGCAAAGAGTCAGACATGACTAAAGCAAGTGAGCATGCACACAGGAGGAAGTGGGGGCCACAAATGATGCTTCACCCAGCTAAGGCTGATGTCTTGGATACATTTCCCAAAGCCCACCCAGTATTTCAATTTACATTTTACTGGTGACAACTTAGTCATATGGTCATCTCCAGCTGCAAGGGATGCTGGAAAATGTAGTGTTTTATTGGGGCAGCAATATGCCTAGCTAAAAATTGAAGTTTGATGATTAAGAAAGAATACAAACCAGAGGGCAAATTAGGGAGAACTCAGGTTAAATTTCAATTCCCCTGTTCTAAATTTTGATCTTCCCTAATATTTGCTCTCTTAGAACACAATTGTTCCTTTATAAAATTTTCAGTTTATAACTAGATATCTGTGAAAATTTGTCTACGTAACAGAATGGCAAGTTCTCCAAGGGAAAATTTTGAGTCTTTTTTTTTATCCTATACTCCATAATCAGTGTCCAACAAAATGCCTTTCATCTAATATGTTAAATAGATCTTATCATTTAAGAAAATGAATAAATTATATTTACCCGATTGTATTGGTTGCTAGAAAATTCAGAGCTGAATTTGTGGTTTAGCTTCATTTAATGTTCAGGGGTTCCTGAAGGGCATTTAGGGCACTAAGTTCACTCTAGGCTCTCAATTTTTTACTCCTACTTTCTCCTTAATTTCCTAATTTATTCAGTAAATTTGCTTACATTGTACAGATTATATAGTTTTGAGGCTTATCTTACCTATTTGGAAATTAAGGGAAAGGTATAGCTAAATGAACACAGTAAAGGACAGATAAAATTTAAGTATTCAGCAGGAATGCTGTAAACAAGATTTTTTAAGTGTGGAAAAAAAAATCCAACAACAATAAAGATAATAGACATTTCTCTCAGCATATTGTTTGATGTTCCCAGTTCTGGGATGCATTAATGTTAGTAAAGAATAATTAGCTAACCATAAAACAGGATGTTGTTTGAAAGTCACTACTAAGCAGCAGGAGTTCGGTTAAGATCACACTTAGGAAGCTAAGGATGATTAACCTTTGCCTAGGTTATAAAATGGCCCATTTGAGAACTGTTGCCACTGGATATATTACCTGGATATCAATTGGATTATTGAGTGAGAGGTTTTACATGATGTTTAGTATGATGATATATCTCTGGTTACAAACTGTTTATGACAAGTGGAAAAGCCAATAAAAAATAAATGAAGATTTAAATGGATTTTTCTTCTTTATGTGAGTTGAGGTTAATTTATGCATATATACCTCAATACCTGTATATTTAAAAGAGATACTAGTTTATTATTTGTAATGAAGAGAGACGGCTATTGAATATGTAAGTGAAATTGTAATGCTGACATTGGAGCTCCTGTTTAAAGGGGATTTTCAGTTCACTGAGATTTTTCATTGGAATTTTTATTTGGTGCAAACTTTGCCAACTGAACCTTAGTTTAATTTGGCAATGTTACAGATCAAGAGAAGACACTCTCATGAACTTGCAATAAATTAAATTGCAAACATACTGTATTTCCTTACAATTATAACTTTGATTTGTGATCAAGTGCACATCCAGGGGCAATCATTAAAAAAAAAAATTGTTAGTTTTTTTTTTCTTACTTAAAGGTAAGTTGTGCTTACTGTCTTTAAACTATTTTGCTGATATTAGCCTAAAAGTATTTATGGACAGGGACTTCATCTCTTAAACTTCTTTTTGCATTTTCCTTAGTGTTTAGCACATATTATGTGCGTGGTAGGGGCTTGATAAATTCTTAGAGTTAAAAATAACTCCCTTTCTCTCCCTCTTTCCTTCAAAAAGTGTTAATTGCATCACTCCTACATTTTGGGCTCCTTGCAGAGAATTAAGATACAAAGATGAGTAAGATGAGTGTGTCCTGTCTTTGGTTAAATAAGGGTTAGGGTACTGATATGTCATGACACAGATGATCCAGATTGAAGCTTTCTCCACCCAGTAGCTTGTCGTGGCATCACCTTGTGATGATTAAATAAGGGAATCAATGAGAAGATATTTTGCTACCGTGGATGCTACCTCAGGCGTTAGCTGGGTGAAGCAATATAGGGAAAATGGTCTGTAAACTATAAAATGCTGTGCAAATGTATCATCATCATAAATTATGTACATGTCATTCTCCATCACCACCAAATTATGAGCAAGGACTTTAATTCATTTCTACATCTTCAGCACATATATAATAAGCACTCAATAAATGTGTGCTTCGATAGAATATTGAAGATGTATTTTTTAGTATTACAATCATCATTACTAGTACTTGATGATCAGTCACCAAGTTGTGTCCGACTCTTCGTGGCCCCATGGACTGCAGCATGCCAGGCCTCCCTGTCCCTGACCATCTCCCGGAGTTTGCCCAAGTTCATGTCCATTCCATCAGTGATGCCATACAACCATCTCATCCTCTGTCATCCTCTTCTTCTTCCTTCAATCTTTCCCAGCATTCGAGTCTTTTCCAATGAGTCCGCTGTTTGCATCAGATGGCCAAAGTATTGGAGCTTTAGCTTCAGCATCAGTCCTTCCAATGAGTATTCAGGGTTGATTTCCTTTAAGATTCAGTGGTCTTGTTGTTTTGTCTTGTTAGGATATTGATATATGACATCCAGGGTTATCCTCCACTTAAGAGTGCTCTGACTAAGCTGGGAAGCCTGGCAGAGTCCCCTACCGGTGTTGAACCTGAGTTCCTTTGCCCTTCACTGGAGCCCTAGGTCACAGGTAGACAGTAAAGCACAACAAAGCCAAACAGACAAACACAATTACAATGAGAACCAAATAGCTGAATAGACTTGGTCAGGGCCAAAAAAACTATTGCTTACCTGATTCCACGATTCCATCCTATTCAAACTTCTGAGTTCTTAGAATTTTCCATGTAATGTCAAGTTTAGTTGTATTTACATGGAAAACAGAGCTACAGGAGGAAAAACCTTCCTTCATTTTAAATTCCTCAAAGGCTTAAGGTTCTTTGTGAAGCTCCTATTTTATGACACTTGATTATTTTTCACTCATATGAACTACAGATATGCACAGTAATAAATGCTTTATACTCATAATCTTTTACTCCTGTGCAAAAGCCTGTAAGGTAGGTATTATTATCACCACTATTTTACAGATGAAGAACTGAAGGTTAGAAAGGCTTGCCCAGGGTTATAATGCACTTATGCCATATAACTACTATTGAAATCTCTGGCTTTCATACCTTTATCCTTTAATTATTATTATCATTATTTTTTATTTATTTTAAATGGAGGCTAATTACTTTACAGTATTGTGGTGGGTTTTGCCATACATATTTATTATTTTAAGACATATTTTTTCAGTCTTGTTTTCTTGCTTTATTATTTCAAAAGGATTTTAAAAAATCCATCTCGAATTTTATGTTGAAAATTACCAAACATACAAGGAGCATCCATATCTCATCCAAATAGATGAAGAAGCTGTTGATATTTTATCAGATTTGCTCTTTCTCTTTACACACACAAACTTTTTTTCCTGAAACATTTGAATGTAAGTTATGGAGACAATGATGACATTTCATCCCTGAATGTTTTAGCATGCATTTCCCAGGAGGAAGGACATTCTTTCAAATAACTCATAATGTAATAACAATACCATCATCCTAGTTAAAAATATTTTTTTTAATTGACAGTATTTCCATAATATCATCTAATTGTTAGTTTGTATGAAAATCGTCCCAGTTGACCCTAACATGCCTTTTCTGTATTTGTAATCATTTCACTATGTTCTCCCTTAGATTTGAATCTCTAGGGGCTCCCAAGGAAACAAGGTCAAAGTCAGACCATGGCCAGTTGGAGTGACTACAGATTCTCATCTCTGGGTTCATGAATTTTAGTCCAGAGGCTTTCTCTTTTCCTTTTCCTCCTCCTGCTCCCTTTTCATTTCTTTTTGGCTTCATTATACTTAATCTTTGATAGCATCTAAAATATCAAATAATACTTGTTCATGAAATACTACTTGAGATACTTTTTATGCCTGCATTTAAAAAATACTATTTTCATTATAAAAGTCATACATTCTAATTGAAGAAAATTTAGAAAACTCGTAAAGTAGGAAGAACTATTTAAAAACTCTATTACATTCTCTACACTTATACCTAATCACTCATACATTTCCTTTTAGAGTTTTTTCTCTGCACAGAATGCTTCAAAAACAATGATAAAATGCATATATAATTTTGTACTCTTTTTTTCCCCACGAGAATTTTGTGACAAACATATTTATACCATAGTGGTTAAGAATGTGGGTTTGAGTCAGACTGTAGGGGTCCAAATCCCGATTCTGCCACCTATTAGCTGTGTGACACTGGGGTAACCATACAAGACATCACCCAAATAGGAACACCTATGGGAGTGAAGGGGGACATTGTTCATGATTAATCCAAGACATCAGGTGCAAAGTGAGACTACCCCGGAATGGAAAGTTGCCCAACAAAGGCTCAGTTTCCTCTCCAAACAAAAGATTAGTGTGACACTCAAATGGCATAATTGAAAGATAGCACCTAGCTTAGTGGGTGTGCAATAGATATTGGCTGCTCTTTTGGCCTTTATAAGCATCCTTCTTTATGGGTGTGTGGTACTCCACTGGAAGACACACTGCAGGTCCTGTCATATTTAGGGGCATCCTTTTGCAGTGTTCTGGTGCTTCTCCCTCTCCTCCTCCCTCCATCTCCCCTCCTTCCCCTAACTGATAGATTGAGCCATGAATCTTGCTCCCCAGTGGTCCTCACTGAGACTCTTGTGATGTCCCAACTCATCAGAGGGATGGCCTTGGCTCATCCCCATTTCACAGGGTACAAATCCTAAGGCTTCAAGGTCATACTGTTAGAAAACGGTAGAATGGACAGACAAGTCCACTTATGCTTATTGTAGTTTCTACCTATACCAAGTTTTATAGTAATGACAATTGCCTCAAAGAAAACCCCACATCAAAGAGAATCAACATGAATAACGCCTTTCAGAGAGAATCACAAAAATGACAGCTCTGTACAAAGGCATCATAAGTAGGGCAAAAGGATGATACAGTGAAAGACAGATTGGTCTTCAGGGTAACCCAGTACTCTACGCCCTCCTCTAAAGAAATCAGTTCCAGAGCTCCAGAGAATGGACTCTGTGTTCACCATCCAGACCTCTCAGACTAACTTTTATATTCTTTACCAAGCACCCAGTAACTCCCACAGCAGTGAGGCTCATCATCTGCTGTTGGATCCCCTGCTGCCTCCCCCCCAACCCCCCGCATTGTGGGAGTGGTCAGGAAGATTTCTCTCCCTTTGGTTAAGGATGTGTGGTTTGAATGCTAAACACACACACCATACACACACACAATATCTATACACATACTGTGTTGGTTTTTTGTGTTTTATTTTTTATCTTTCTTTCTGCAAAATATAAGATCCTAGAGGGCAGAGACAGCACCATAATTACATTTTATCTCCATTGTCTGAGATAAGACATGACAGTGAATACCTTCAATAGATATTTGTCAAATAATGAACGCACAGGTGAAGAAAGGTAGGAAAGGAACCCTGTCTGTGGATGGACAATTTTCCTAGGATCTTCTAGCTGGTTATGAGCACACTGAGGATGACCATGACGCTTTTAATCAGAGAATATTGTTCGGAAAACAGAACAGGATTCAGTGTCCTCTCTTCCCATTGGAAAAAGCTGTGTTCTACAAATGCCATTCCAAATATAGGACATGATGCATACCCCAATACTAACACATGCCATTTGAAGCTTTAACAAGACAGTCCTCCTTCAAATTTATAACAGTCTATGTTTAAAAACCTGACAAAACCAAAATGTGTTCTCCATAAATTATAGTGGCACCATTCCCGCTGCCGAAGTGAAGGTTGTGTCAGCATTTCCATTATTCTGTGGATCACTGTGTTTCAGGGTTTTAGTTCTTGGCTATAAAAATGCATCTTGGGTTTAAAACTGGCAAGGAACACCTTAGCCTTGGAACAAATTTGCTTCACCAAATTTTGAGAGCAAAGCCTATTTGTTTACTTCCCCCTTCATCGATGAATTTAGTGAAAACATCTATGAATTTCATTTTCAATTTTATCCCCCTTTTTTAAAAAAAAATCTGAATAGTTTCATATTTTTACAGAACAATAGTCAAATCTTGTTTTGGAGTTAGAAGAAGCAAAATGTTTGTAAGCCTTACTTTTAAAAAAAGATAGGTTATGAAACTAGCTGCCCTCCTCCTCCCCACTCAGATTTCATTAAGGAAGGGTTAACAATGGCTTTATTTTGACATGGGCAAATCAGATGGCTACGGTTGGTGGTGAAATTTGATTATCTGATTAGCTTAATAACCTCTCAACAACAGACCTTATTCTGTAGCTATTTGTTAGGTATAATTTCCCATTGGCTTCCCGGAGAAATCATTTAGTATAATTGTTCATACACTTAATTAAATTTCTTTGGTTTTATTTAAGTATGTATTTATTTGTGGTCCCTTGGGCAAGTAACATTTTTCAATATGGTTCTTGATAGTGTTATCAGAATGCCAATTTTTAGAAAGGGGCTACAACTATTAATTTAGTTTAATGAAACACTTAAGTGGCTTTAAAAAGGTGCTGATGCTCATCCATATGAATGACAGCTTTCCCTAAAAATTAGAAGTTACTTATCTGAGGTTTTATTGATTCTTTTTGAACTTTATACATAGATGCATATACATGTGCTTCCATCTTAATTATATTGTTTGGCTTTTCTCAGTAAGCCCCTGTGCTTATTGAAGGCAGGGCAGGAAGAGACATAACTCATCCCAAACAGTCTGGGAGGGCTTCCCAGAGGAGGCAATACCTGAGCAGAGCACCAGTGCAAGGGTAGGCATAAGATAGGCTTAGAAGAGAAAAATGCAATTAAGACAGTAAGACAGGAAATACTCTTAAATAAAAGGTCAAATTATCACAGAGTAATTTATTTTCTGGGCTTAAGCAACAGACAGTTTTGGGTTGGCAAGGGATATGCAAATTAATGGCTTATTGCAGAGCCACTAAGGTGAATACTTAAAAAAGAAATCAGGACTTCTGTGCTGTGAGATCACTACGGAAGCAACAGTAGCATGTGGCCCGGCCATGCAGGGGCTCTTTACTCTGAGCAGAGAATGTTGCTGCCACTCAAAGTCACCAGGGGCTGGAAGAGCTCCCGCTGAGACCCACAGCATCTGACAACAGACACGCTCAGAACAGGGAGATGTGCGTTTTCAGGAGAGGGAGAGACAAACCTTGTGTTTAGCTAATTGGCACGTCAGAGTGTGGGATACACGCACTCCTGGAAGAAAGGTGTCAGTTGTCTGGGACTCAAAATCCTCAGTGCAGGGGATCAGAAGAAGGTCTCAGAAACAGCTGTTCTTATTGAGGGTGTTCACGTTACTTTTTGCATTGGAAACAAATAATTGAAATTGTACTGATTGGGAAAAATTTGGGTTAGAAGGTTTAAAAGGAACTATGTACACAGTATATCTAACAATAATAATTATTATGAAAGGCAGGCCCTCAAGGTGATGAAGCTGTTCAGGTTAGGTTAACTATAGTGTTCTCAGCACCATCTTCCAAGGTATAACTGGGGGACAATTTCTCATGCACAGATCTGAAGGACTGAATAATAAGGAATAGTGGGTAATCACCACCTGGGGAAAGAGTGGGAACTGAGGCAACAGCTGTAAAAGTTTAGCAGGTGCCTGGCACATGGGAGGAGAGTCAGTGGGTCAGTGTTCTATATGCCTGGGGCCAGGTAAGAGTTGAGCGCTGCAGGCTGTCCTTGCCACTCCCCCGGGAGAAGGTGAGAAGGCCTGAGAATGCAAGCTGACTGCCTTCACTCACTCCCAGGCCTTACTGTCCGAGTGGCCAAGCCCACTCTTGAAACAACCAGCTGCCAGGGGCCCTGGGGCAGCAGGACAGAGGCCTCCCTGCCCCACCTGTGGCATGGTGAATAGCCATGCCACACCTGACCACTAGGAGGCAGAATCACATTATCTAACCCACTTACCGGCTCACTCTGGTGTCTGAGCAACTTTTTAAAATAAGAATCTGTGTGTCCAGGAGTAACCCAGGACCTTGGTTCATAAGGATCAAGGAGAAAAAAAAAAAAGAGCTTGTTTCTGACTTCTGGCTCTGCTACTTATTATCTGTGGGACCCTGGGGAAGTCACAAGGCTTTCCAAGCCTAGGTTACCTCAGCTGTAAAATGGGGGCAGCAGCAACCGCCCCTCAGGGTTGTTGTGAGGATTCGAGATGATGTCTGGCACATAATAGGCCCTTGGTAAATAACAGTTGGGGCTTCTCAGGTGGTTCAGTGGTAAAGAATTTGTCTGCCAGTGTAGGAGATGTGAGTCCCTGGTCAGGAAGATTCCCCTGGAGAAGGGAATGGCTACCCACTCCAGTATTCTTGCCTGGGAAATCCCATGGACAGAGGAGCCTGGAGGGCTACATACAATCCATGGAGTCGCAAAGAGTCAGACTGAGCAAAAAACAACAGCTATCATGATGTATGAAATGGCAGTTCCTCTATGTCCTTAAAAGTCACTAGAATCTGCCTGCCCACATACACTGGAGCAGATAAAATCCAGTTTGGGCAGCTCAAGGGTAACAGAGTTGGAAACTTGAACCCTTGTTAGAAGCCCCCAGCTGCTCTCTTTGGAACACACTGAAAGAGATGGAGGGAAGCAGCAGAGAACTCCGCGTGCCAACCATCCAGGCAGGACCCCGCCTGAAGAGTAGCAGTCCCCTCTTTGGAAACCAGAAGAGCGTGCCCTTAATCCTCGTGCTGGGAGAAGACACGAGCATTGTGTTCAGAAGAGGATTCAAGAGTCCCAGATTCTCCAGAGTCCATGAATACCCAAGGGTCCCTCAGGAGTGGAGGAGGGGAGCAGGGAGAGCTTTGATGAGAAAGGGTGAGTGTAGGTGGCCATGTGGCTGCTTCTCCCACTAGGATAGCCCCTGAGGGTGTCCACTCTGGCAGCTGCTACTCTGCTGTCTAACAAGTGTTAGACGCAGAAGCGACCTCAGGCTCCAAGTTGCCCGCAGATGAATTCCATCTGACCCGTGTTTCCAGACTTCCTTACAGCTAGGGCTCCAGAAGGGGATTTGGAACACAGCCTTGGCACCACTCTGCCTTTCACAACTGTGACTGAATCTTGCTGACACAACCTAAATCACATCCCAAACCTAAACCATGAAGAAATGGGAAACGTATCACAATCTGGTCTCTGAAGGACAGGAGGCCTCTCAGGAGAATGGGGTAGAAATGAGTGGGCTAGCCCACCCTACCCACCACGTGCGTCCGTGCTCAGTCCCTTCAGCTGTGTCGCATTCTTTGCAACCCTGTGGACCGTAGCCCGCCAGGCTCCTCCGTCCATGGGATTCTCCAGGCGAGAATACTGGAGTGGGTTGCCTTGCCCTCCTCCAGGGGATCTTCCCGACCCAGGGATCAGAGCTGTGTCTCTTACGTCTCCTTCATTGGCAGATGGGTTCTTTAACACTAGAGCAACCTGGGAAGCCCTATCCACCACAGGGCCAACATTTACGAAATCCAGAGATTTCAGAAAAATCCAGATTTTCAACTTTTCTTGAAAACTTGGAGGACCTGACAGCTAGGAACACGCGCACTCCATTCCCAGTCTGCTGACACTGCTTGGGTGTGCTTCAGGCAGGCATTGTTCTCCTATTCCCCACCAGCCCCACCTGCTAGGCCCCTGAAGGCAGTGGAGCTTGCAACCCCCACCTTGGAGACTGGCTCCCTGCTCTGGAGGCTGCTCGGTTTGACCTCTTATCCTACAGATGAAGGAAATGAGACCTAGCTCCTCCTGTCACCCAAATCCCGGATGCTCTCCTGTTTTCACCACGCTGCTCTACCTTCCTAAGATGTTGTGTCAACCCTGGCTTGTGTCAGAGAAGCTGAAAGCAGCATCTAAGGGATCTACCCTCCCTGTTAAGCTTGGCAAGACTTCCCTTTGGGATGGCCACACAATATCCAAGGGTCCTAAACTTTCAAACAACAGTTAAATTGTGTTCCTCATTCTCTGTTTTAAAAGTCAGGGAAGGGTGTAACATATTCCCCACAAAACGATTAACATTTAATAAAAAGCTTTAATGCCTTGGGGAAAATTAGGCTGGCCAGAATGGCTCATTCCCTGAGGGGTGCAGATGGCCTAGGTAAGACTAAAATTGCTGCTTTCTGGAAAGCATCTTTAACTTACCCAAAGCATTTTCACATGTAGCAGTGCACTGTGATTGTCTTTATTTTATTTTTTATTTTAGAGTTTAAATCGTGTTTAAATAGAGTTTAAATGAAATCTGATTTAAAAACCCAGTACATAAAAGAGATCAAAGCAGAGCAGTCTGGGTGAAGCTGGACTGGGGGACTTTGGATTCTACGTCTCCATCTGCAAATTCCCACTGGGAGGCACTGACCGCCAGCCAGGCCAGGGTTTCTCAACATCTCCCTCATTGGTCATAGAATCGCCAGGGTAAAACGGGTAAAATGCAGATGCCCCAGCCTCATACTGACCAGCTAATTCAGAATCTGTGAGCCCAGGCCGGGGAATCTTCATTTTAACAAGCCCTAGAAAGTGATTTTTTTAATGCTCACTGAAGCTTGAGCTAGGTTCTGGGGAACATAGCTTGTAAACTCACTAGTTTTCTTTCTGTTAGTTCTATGACAGGTCAAACAGATATTGTTTTGATTTTACAGTTGATGCTAGACTTGTTAAAGGTTGCACTTGAGCCCACGTTCTGCCATCAACTCATCCTGTGTGTATGCACAGAGCTGGGGTAAACACCTATGGTTCACAGTCTATCAAAGGTGGTGGTGGTACCCCCTTCTGAGGCCATCAAGGTGTCTCCAGCCTGTCCCCTTTCCTTCTCAGGGAAGGAGAAGTGTGTCCCACAGTGGACAGGGCCTGTCAGTCAAACAGCCCTGGATTTGACTCCTGACTCTGTTTACCAGTCAGGAAGCTCGATTTTAAGGACTAGAAGTATAGATGTAAATGGCCATACAGAGTGAGCAACACCAGCGATTAATAAAACGGGAGCTGATATTCCTATTACTCTTAAAGATGGCTTTCCTGCAGAGAGGGCCCCATTCAGGCCGTCACCCTCCTGCATCTCTCTGAGTCAGAGCCTGGGTAAACAGATTAGGTTGTCCCCAGCAGCATAAGGGCTCCACAGGACACCGGAGGTCCCACGTGGCACTGCTAACCAGTACGTTCCGGGTCTGGAGCACAGATATTTAGGAGAAAGAGCCATCTCCGCGAACCAAAGGAGGATTAGTTCTCCTCTGTGGCTTGGGCCTCCGCCCTCCCCCCGGGAGATCTTTGTTTTGTACATGGTTTATTGTATCTCTCACAGCACCTCTGCGGAGGAGTCTCTGCACCCCCTTGAAATGGATTCTCCGAGGAAAGGGGGTCTTTGGATTCCTGAGGCTTCTGCGGGGCCCCAGGCGGCAGAGTCAAAGGGACCCAGGCTTTCCCTTAATCCCCTATGAGAAGGTGGCTTAGGAGAGCCCCTGTCCCCACCGTGCCTAACAGGATAACTGTGGGAAGCTCTGCCTTCTAGCTAGGGGCAGCGGTCCAAGCCGGTTCACCAGGCCATCTTACAAGGACATCCCTGCCTGCTCAGAACCGTGCAGACACCTTTCCAGTGAACGCATGTCCCTGTTTGGGAGCCTTGCAAGGTAGTAAGGCTACTTCCCAAGATGTGACCCAGAGGGCAGGTGTCTGCTTCCAAGAAGATGTCTAAGATAGACGTGCTCAGAGAGTAGGCCACTGCCGGCCTTGAGAGAGATGACCCTGGGCCAGTGGAAGGAAGACCATTTGGCCATAAGTCACGGAGGGCTTGACTGGAAGGAGGCGAGGAGTAAGGGAGAGGATCCTGAGCACCCCCTGGTCCACTGTGGAGGAGTAGGGTCAGGGGCACCTCGGTAGCAGGAAGCTGACTGGAGGACCATTACCCATCACCTCTCCATCACCATTCTGGTCCCCCATCCCACCTGTACCCTCAAGAGATCTCCCATGCACCCCTTCTCAGAGCACCTCTACCTTGCCTTTCCTTGTGGACTCAACCCACTCATGAGCTCAGCCTCTGTGCTCCATGATGACCCCTCTCTCACCCCTCCCTGCCCCCACGGAGCTGAAACCCTCTCTTCTCCCTGCTCTTAGCCTGGTACCCTTCCGAGTTAAAACCTGTTGTTTTGGAACTCTTTTTATGTGAGTCTATTGAGATCATCCTAAAGGAGATCAGTCCTGGGTGTTCATTGGAAGGACTGATGCTAAAGCTGAAACTTCAATACTTTGGCCACCTGATGTGAAGAGCTGACTCATTTGAGAAAACCCTGATGCTGGGAAAGATTGAGGGCAGGAGGAGAAGGGGACGACAGAGGATGAGATGGTTGGATGGCATCACCGACTCGATGTACATGGGTTTGGGTGGACTCTGGGAGTTGGTGATGGACAGGGAGGCCTGGTGTGCTGCAGTCCGTGGGGTCACAAAGAGTCGGACACAACTGAGTGACTGAATTGAACTGAATGATCACCCTGCTGCTGCTGCTAAGTCGCTTCAGTCGTGTCCGACTCTGTGTGACCCCATAGACGGCAGCCCACCAGGCTTCCCCGTCCCTGGGTTTCTCCAGGCAAGAGCACTGGAGTGGGTTGCCATTTCCTTCTCCAATGCATGAAAGTGAAAAGTGAAAGTGAAGTCACTCTAGACTGAACCTATAATTATTGTGGTATTTCTACCACAGAGCCTGGCACACAGTAGGAACTTAATACATGTTTGATGTATTGACTGAATCGAAGGATGGAAATAAGCATCTCATAAATATTTCCTGAGTGTCCCTGAGCCTGTGCCAAGTGCTGGGAGTGTATTCAGAAGTGCATTGAACAGACATGGGCCTGCTACCACGAACACTCCCAAGCACAGAAATAAATGCACACGTGTGACTTGGGGCAGGTCCTAAAGGTACCAATGGGAGGTTAAGAGAGTCAAGGACAAGGGGTTTAGTAAGACTATCAGGAGTACCGGAAGGTTCAGGTGTGGGAGGTGGGAAAAGAGGCAGAGGGAAGGGCAGGTGAGGGGGCCTGAGAAGGCAGACCTGGGCCTTCTGGAAGAGCTAAAAGAGGACACAGGTAGCGTGAGCAAGAGAGAGAGACATGGAAGGGCCAGAAGGGCGAGCAGGAGCCAGATCATCAGGGCCTTTTGGGAGGACTTTGCCCAGGACAGTTGTGGTTGACACCTGTTGTCCTGGGTGGTTATTAATAGCATCCCCTTTAACCCGCAGAAGTTCCCAGTTTGAATTATAAATTGTAAGCTCACCCTTTTCATGGGCCACGTGAAGAGGTTTATATATATCCTGAGCTTCATGGAAAGTTAATGGAGAGCTTTAAGTGGGTAAATGGCAGAATAGTCATTGAATACATGAATGAATGAGGATCAGATAATCTTTCATAACAGAAACAAACAAACAAACAAAAACACCAAAGCAAACAGAAAATGAGATAAAAGAAAATCTGAGAAGGAAGAGAACAAGTTCATAGCTGGGAAAAGCTAGAGGAAAGATCCCAAACATCTTGGAGTGTTAAGTGGGGGAGATGGGGAGGGGATGTGCCAGATAGCATCTTGAAACAAAGAACTAAACAGATTCTAGAAAAGAATAAAACTGGGCATTCTAAAACTGAGCAGCAAGTAGAAAAAACTGGGCCTCACTTAAAAAATAAACCTTTTTGGCAGCATGTGGGATTTTATTTCCCCAACCAGGGGTCAGACCCGCAGCCCCTCAGTAGAAGCAGTGAATGGTAGCTACTGGACTGCCGGGGAGGTCTCTGGGCTTCACTTTTTATTTGGCTTTGTGGGTGGAAGCTAGGCTTCAGGTCAACCTCATTTTTGAAGATCTTCTCTGAGCTAGGTGCTGCCAGAAAGAAAAGCAAGTGCAAACTCAAGGCCTGATAAAAAAAGTGGAAATTAATATGTATAAATTATTATACACATTATTATATATGGTATAACATTACATATTGTCATTTTGTGAAGTTACATATGTATGTACATAATTATTGTATGTAACATTGTACGTATTATATAAATGGAAATAATATCAATGTATGGGAAATGAAATAGAAATAAGAGGTCTAGAGGAGAGATGGGAAGCCAGCCATCCTGATGCCTAGGGTAGAGAAAGTGTGTGTAGTAGGTTAGAGAGAAGTTGGGGAGGTGCCTAAGAGTGATTTGAGGGGATAAAGGCTGATCTTGAAGGAAGGGTGGAAGGGGAGGAGGGTGGAAGTATTCCAGATTAGAGCTGTGATGTGGTTAAAAGCCCTCAGGTTGGAAAACATCATAGTTTTAGCCTACATTTATTGAACACTCCCTATCTGCTAGACTTATTCTAAGTGCTTTACAAATATCAGTGTTAGTCACTCAGTCATATCTGACTCTTTGCGACCCCATGCACAATAGCCCACCAGACTCCTCTGTCCATGGGATTCTCCAGGCAAGAATCTGGAGTGGGTTACCATTTCCTCCTCCAGGGGATCTTCCCAACCCAGAGACTGAACCCAGGTCTCCTGTGTTGCAGGCAGATTCTTTACCATCTGAGCCGCCAGGGAAGCCCCTTACAAATATCAGTCAGTATATTTAATTCTCATCATTGCTATATGGAGTAGGTGCACTTTGTTCCCACTTTACAGGTGCGGAAACTTAGGCATTGCTGTGCCTAGTCAGCCTTCCTTTCCCTCTCCCTGACCTGCCCTCTACCACCTAAGAGGATCCTCCAAGGTCTTGAAGGCAAAGGCAGTGTGGAGTTTCAGAATTTTTAGGAGATGCAAGCGTTTGTGGAGGAGACCACTTATATGGTCAGGCGACACTGATTTTTGTCACATAAGTCTGTGTAAACATATTCTATTATCATTCGTGCCAGCATTGCTTTCTTTAATTTTAAAATATTTTATTTTTATGTAGCTAATAACCAAAATATGATATAGCATATCACTAGCAAAATCAATATAAAAATAATGGTTGTTTTCCTACCAGCAAGATGGTTAGGACACAGTCGCAAGGCAATGATATTACCTGCATTCCTGGGCAGAGCAATGGCATGAGTGCTGGCAAATGCTACAGGCTACAACCATCATTTTTTTACCCGCCTAGCAATCAAACCCCAGCCAGGTTAGCAGCAGCCTAGGATTGAACCCAGGTAAGTCTGCCCCCAGAACCTGAACCAGCTACTGTTGCTCTGCTGCTGTCCCCGTTCAGCCGGCAAGTCGTGTCTGACTCTTTGCAACACCGTGGACTTCAGCATGTCAGGTTTCCCTGTCCTTCACTATGTCCTGGAGTTTGCTCAAACTCATGTCTGTTGAGTCATCAGTTCTTTGGCTCTCAGAATTCTTGATGCTTTCAACGTGTTCTATCGTTCTATGGTCAAGACAGTGAGTTATTAGAGTTTCAACTATTCCACCAGTTATTTAGAATCACTATCTTTTCTTTTAAGCAAACCAAGATGCTTTATGTTGGTGATGGTGGTGGCTACTCTGTATTGTACATGGAAAATCCAATCTTGAAACCTGTATCTGTGGAAACTCTTGGCTCTGTGAAGTTAGATGGGCATGGATTCAAATCCTGACTTGCTAGTTCTATGATGTCTGGCAAGCCACTTATACTCTTTGTTTCTCAGTCTTTGCATCTATAAAATGGGTACAGCACTACCCTTTGCTGGATTATAGATAGGATTTGAGATAATGAATATAGCACACTGGAATGTAGCAGCATCTCCATAAATAGCAGACATTGCTATTATAAGCGGTAGGTAGAGAATTTCTGCAAAAATTCACCGAGTCCCTCCTCCTCTTTTGAAGTGGGAAGTCTGCCACACAGCCAGTTATTGTCACTGTTTGTGAGGCAGGCTGTAGAGGAGACCACCCTCATCTTCTCTGTTGAAGGGTTCCTTCTTCTCTGGAAAACAACTGGCTGCTTGAGCCAGAGGCGGGCAAGACCATCATCTTCCACAATTTGTCATCAGACTTGATGGATAGTATTCCCAAGTTAATGCCATAAATGCTGTTTGGAAATTACAAGTCCATACTGCTGGTGGTCCAGCCAAAAAAAGAATTAATTTATAATCATGAATATAAATTTCAAAGATAGTATTATTGTCATTCAGGGTTTGAGTTATGGTACATATGGGGAGTGGCTTGTAGAATAGAAAACTATGTCGCTATAACTCAGTGTAATTCCAATGACAATGGTTATATCTATCACTTTGTTATAAATCAATCGATATCCTGTATTAAGTGAACAGTCCTCGCCTCCTCAGCTGCACAGAGGGGAGTGGCAGGGAGGCCTCAGAGCTTTGTTTAAGGTATTGCTGCTGGCCATGCTGACTCATGCCGACAGGAAGGCAGAAAAGAGATGCTTCAGAAATTCTTGCATGAACTTCAAATGCCTTGGTCCACCAGAAAACGTGGCCAGATCTATAAACATTTAAAAAAGTGAATGACGTACCCAAGGGTTTAAAGATATGCCTTTTGCTTGCATTTTGTCTAAAAGGACTACGTTTTCAGAACTGGGAATTATTTACTAATTGCAAATAGGATTCTGACTGAAACAGCATCAATCCCAGAAGAGCCAGTGTGCATTTGAAGGCCTCTCTAAATGCCATGAATCAGGCAGTATATCTTTCCTGTTAATCTATATTGGTTCCCTCCCAAAGGCAATTGACCCTGGGGAAAGGTAAAACAGAAAGAATCTGAGCACCACTGAGCTAGCATATAACTGGCTTTGAAAGTGCACTGCTGGGGAGAAGAATGCCGAAATATCACAGGGAGCAGTAGCTTGAGGAGAAAAGAAGATGGTTTGAAGTCAGTAGAAAGTAATTTTGCCAAGTGCAGAGTTATCTAGTTAACCTATTGTTCAACATAATGAAAAAGCAGGGCTATTCGGGAGAGTGTTACAGTGTGTAGTTTGTCAATTACCCAGTCAGGGGGCATTGTTCATTCAGCCAGGATGGAGGGCATTACCCATAGTATTTTATTACTATTAAGCCTCAACTTGGCATATTTTTATATAGACTATAGGGTGTTTAATAGCCATGCAAAACTAAGACTTTCTTCATCCGTTTTGGCCTAAGTCCATTGTCACTGGGCTACATTAGCTTTTGTCCCTGCAATTAGAGTGTTATAATATGCAGTACTTAGACTTAAATTGATGAGGAGGTAAGGGTTGTAAGAATTGTGGTGGTCCCTCAGTTTAAAAAATGGTCAGAACAGATAGAATAGGGTGTAAGAAAACAGCCTAAGAGGCTATGGCAGCTGCTGACCAAAAAATCTAGAAGGCCTCTTACCCTCTGTGTAAAAAATCTGCATTTACAGTGTTCTGTATATACCTGAAAATCTCCTTCATCCCCAAGACGTCTCTGCATTTAAAGAGAGTAGATTGGAAAAGCCTTTTAGGAAAAGCTGTGTTAAATCATGTTAGCACAAAAGAGACTTAAAATCATCTTTATTTTAAAACATAATTAAAAATTTTTTATTTTCAATTTAGGAAGTTCTTATTAAGGTTGGTCAACCATCTCATTTACAAATATCACTCCAGAGCATACTTAATGTATGACTACTGTTAATTACTGGAAGTCCTACAAGCTGTTCTAAATTTAGAAATGTGTATATTCTGAGTTCTTCTTTTCTGAAGAACATAGTACGAATTTCCTTAATAAAACATTTCTCCCCTTGTACCAGAGGTAAGCTGTTCAGTGGTGTCAAATATTTTTTGACTTTGATAAAAATGTACTGAGGGTCAAGATCATCTCTTAATAGTTCACACTTCTATTTAATAACCTGCCTCGGTGTCAAAAGACACCCCCCATCCTATCGCAGTTCCAGGAAGTATTATGCACTGCCGTCCTACCTCGGGATGCTCATCAGCCATGTCCATGTTATTCCATATTCGGTCCATTCCAGAGAAAGGCTAAAGGAGACAGAGGGTACAGATCTTGTTAGGTGCAGCCTCTGACACTATCACTATCAATTGTCTTTTGCTGGGGATGATCATCACCTCAATTATCTAGTGTCCAGCCTACCTGATAGGTTTTTGCAAACTATAACTCTTCTGTCGATGAGCATGGAATAATGACAGCCAGGGGCAAATGGACAGAATACAAAAGAGATAAACCCAGAAGTAAAATACATAAGTCTATCTCTGCATATAGACATACACTATGCTTTTGGTACCAAGCGATTCAACATAATATATAGCCAGTGGTTTCTTTGCAGGCTTGTTGAGATTATGCTAATATGCTAAGTAAATTAGATAGAGCTGTTGGCTTAAATATTTTTCCCATTTTATCATTTCAATGGAAATATGCTAAATATTTAAAAATATTGCAATATGCCAAATGAACATAAATATATAGAATTTTTCTCAAATCATTGCATTTGGAATTTATAGTAAAAACAATTTCAAAGTTAAATAAGGACCCTTTATTTAAGGGAAGATATATTTTACTAAATGATTCCAATTGAAATTCAATTTCAAATTGAAATCATGAATCAAGGAGAAAAGTAAAATACACTGGTAAAGTATGCCGAGGCATCACAGCAGTACATATTTTTAGCCATACACAGTTCCACACAACATGAGAAAATAGATTTTAGCACACTGTTAATTGAAGTTTTGCCAGTGTGTGGTTCAGGAGGTTAATTTGAAAAGAATACATTAACAATATATTTATAGCATTTAAATAAATTAAAATTACACTTCACACATCAATAACACAGCTGTTAAATAATATTTTTATTCTATGTAAATCTCATCCATTCATCTCAGTTGTATAATAAATGACCATAATTACTGAGCTTCATTGGGAGGAAGGTCATTGGTAATCCTGTAATTCCTCATTGGTGTAAAGAGAGAAAACAGAACTGTTTGTGATGAATGTATTCAACCTTTTGCATACTTTGGTACTTCGAACTATGCATTAAAATGCAGTCAGAAATTAAGTTCTTCACTTTCACAGCATTTTTAATCTGCAGTGCTGATTTTTTTTTTTTTTTTTTTGCAATGAAGCCTTCTTGAAGTGCTTCCTTGGTTGTTTCTGTTTCCCTGAAGGTGTGCATGTGTGTATGTATACACATATATACCAAAGAGCATGCCACCAAATTCAGGCTGTCCTATGTCACATAAATTCAGCTTCATAAATCCAGGAAATCTTTTCTGTAAAAGTTTCCTTAATTTTCACTGCTTCATTTTACTTCTGAAAGGAAGCATGATTTTCATGTTCCCCTCAAACTGCGGAGTTCTGACCATGAATTCAAATTCTCAACCTGGTTTCTAGATGAGCTCTTGTTTCTGCACATCTCTATTTTCAGGTCACCTGGCAGTTTTTTTCCCTTTAAAGATTCTTATCTTTAGCCATAACTTGGAAGAGCTTTAGTTGCAACCTCATTCTCATTCTCCTTTAATGTGAGGATGAAACCTGTTTTTCCTGGAAGGACTAAAGATATGTAGAAGTAAATGTGAATGCTAAAAGTAATGGACCAATGATAAATAAATTACAGAGAAGGTAATGAATTAAGACATTAACAAAGATAGCTATGGTTTAAATTATCTATATCCCCTGCTTCCTTCTAACCCTAGAGACCAGGTACATTTTCTGTCCTTTCCAGGAGAGGCAATGCGTGGGTTTTGCATATGGAAATAAGAACAAATGACTGTTAATTTCTAATGAGAAAAATATTAAAGTGAGTAGGATTCCCTGTGTGTGCCAGAAGGGCTTATAATTGAAAGGTCTTCAGAAAAAAGGGTTCTAAGCAAAGGGAATTCCTTTTAATGAAACTTGGATTTAGTCCCGTTATTCTAATAAAGTGTAATCAATTGGTGCCGACAATTCAAAGGTCTAGTTCAACCTCCGATTAGATCTTGGTTGTTTTTAAGATGATGGGCATGAAGAAGGGAAACATGAGTTAATAGGCTTTTAGGTCAGTGATCCACACTTCCTGAAGCGAGCTGGGATTTTTGAAGGAG
Source organism: Ovis canadensis (assembly GCF_042477335.2). Lineage (NCBI taxonomy): Eukaryota > Metazoa > Chordata > Mammalia > Artiodactyla > Bovidae > Ovis > Ovis canadensis. The sequence goes on from NC_091245.1 coordinate 39,033,996, forward strand.
GGCAATTTGGAAGCTGTCTTAGCATAAATCTAAAGAGAGGCTCTGACTGTCAGGGGGGAGCCAGGCCCTCAGCATTCCCCAAGACATGCTTTGAGCCGATTCTACTCTTAATCCAATATACTCAGCCGAATAAGTCCCACTGCTTCAGCTTGCCAACAAATTAAAATCCAGCTTCATAAAAACACCTTGAATTTGGAAGGTATTGGCTGGCCCACTAGACTTGAAACTTCATTTATTCTGGCTAACTTCTCAATTATCTTCCCAGCAGTGGAGATGTGTAAAAGTGCAAAAATCAATAGGGTTCTATTCCCATTCTATTGGAAAGGGAAAAATTAATGAGATAGGACACTCTCTTAATCAGAAATAAATGTTTTAATTCAGATAATGACATAGTTTTCCCTCGCTGAAGGATGACAAATGCTGGGCTGCGCCCCCAGCAGAAGCAGTTTCAATTTTATTGTAAATATAAAAGGTATTGATCGGTGAGATGTACAAACCCCATTGCTTACAAAAGCCATTCAGGGGGACTGGGAAAACTATTAAGCACTGGGTCAGAAATCAATAAACAACACTGAAATGTAGCAGAGGTCGCCCTAGGCTTTGTGGCATCTTTGAAACCCAAGTGGCAGGAATAGTGACAGAAATGTCTCTTGTGGAGCAATGATGGGGATGAAGAGGGTCAGATGTTTAATCTCTTCTGAGGTTTGACAGGTCCTGGGAACAGAACTAATGCAGTCTTTCATGGCTGTCTTTGATTTAAATACATGCTGATTCATCCCCTTGCTGACAACTGTATTTATTGGCTTTGGGGGAGCCCACTCTCATTGGCAGGGAAGAGATAGGGTGTATTTGGAAGTCAGAGCCCTTGTGTTCATGCAAATCAGCCACACCTTGATTCACCCTCTCTCTCGTCAGGGGAAAAAACCAAACATGCACCAAAACTTCTTTTAAACACACCGATAGATGGGGGTACAGTCTGCGAGACTGAACCTCACATTAGAGCAATTACAGGGCAGATGATAGAGCATGAAGTATTTTTTGTAACAGCTGACTAAATGTAATATTTCTCCTTTTGGGTTTTTAATTTTAATGCTTGCTTTAAATTCAAATGTAGTTTAGGCTTCCTTTTTCTGAAGTCCTTTATCATGGGTTAATATATTCAACGGTCTCCAGAATACCCTCCTTTCACACAAGTTATTTGGGGGCAAAGAGATTATAATTTATACTTATCTTCTTCCCAACCCACGCCTCCTGCACCCACTGCTCTGGGTAGTGCACAAGTAGGTTTGAAGCTAGAAGATGAAGCCAGATTAGAGATCATCCTCCTGATTTGACTGCCATTGGCTTGAATCTTTAAATAACATCAAGATAGTCATGAACTAAAACACACATTTTATTGCTGAAAATTCTAGCCAAGAAATACCCAGAGTGAAGAAATATTACATAAGGGAAGAGGTTCCATGCATGTATGTGGAATCCAATTTTTCTAATAAGACATTGATTTGAAAGGTTTAAAGCTGAGTATTGAAACTTTTAACAACATCATTTCAAAAGCAGAGAGACAAAGCCTTCCCTCCCCAAAAATGCCAGAGCAACGCCTTCTGTTACTCTGCTCCCCTCTTGACACGGATATGATTATGAGATTGGTGAGGGTCAGGCTGCCCATCAGTAGGTGAAGTGTTCAGCTGCTGAGGATTTGAGTTTCATCTCACCTCAGATATTATGTCAGTTTCATGTCATTTTCATCCCTGAGAATGATTTGAGAGCGCTCCTTGTCCCCTGTTATTGCGGTCACTTGACCTCAGATGTAACTTCTGTCGAATACCATCATTTTAACAAAGTTGAGGAGTTGTGCATCCCTAGCCAGGGCTGACCTTTCCAGCCTGCCGCTCCCCAGTTGGCTCCAACAGCAGATTTTACTGCCCCCTCCATTCCCAACAAATGAATGTTAAGGCCTCAATGAATTGGTTCACATGGAAAGTTATAGTTTTTCATTGCCATGAGCATTTTTAAAATTGGATCCCCCACCCCCGCCCCCGGCTTTGTATTTGGCCTGTGGTACTGGTATTTTTCTTTTTGCATTTCGATGCTCAAACACAGAAAACTACTTTCTGCTGAAAAACAATATTCTGGCCCCCTAATGGCAATTCTGCAGTTGTTGCCTAAAACAGAGATGACATGCCATGAGTTCTTGTCAGGATACATATTCCCTATTCCCTCAGTTCCTTGCCTTTCTGTGCCTTGTCTCATGTCCTAGCATTTCTAAGTTCTCCTTAAATTTACAAGAAGAAGAAAAGTAATTGGGTCATCGTGATTTTTGAAAGCTCTCAAATTAGAATGTGTGTGCTAAGTTGATTCAGTTGTGCCCAACTCTTTTCGACCCTATGGTCTGTAACACACCAGGCTCTTCTGTCCATGGAATTCTCCAGGCCAGAATACTGGAGTGGGTTGCCATTTTCTTCTCCAGGGGATCTTCCCAACCCAGGGATTGAACTCACATCTCTGGCATCTCCTGCGTTGGCAGGTGGGTTCTTTATCAGGAACACCACCTGGGAAGTCCTGTGGCTTTCTATACATACTGCCAATTGATTTGATAAAGAGATTGAGAGAGAGAGAGAGAGAGTGTGTGTGTGTGTGTGTGTGGATGAGAGAGTGTGTGTAGTGGAGGAAGGCAGTTGAGAATAGTCCCCTCTGGAGCCAACAGAAGAGACTGTCACATTACCTTCACCCCTTCAGGAGTCACTGTGTCTCATGCGTCTGACTGCCCCACTTCCTGTGTAGAGAGCTCCACCTGAGAGGGTGTCTTTTCCTTTGGGAAGGCGGTGTGGTGGGACAGAAAGAACACGGGCTTTGGATTCAGAAACCTGGGCTCAAATTCCACCCTCAAACCATCTAGTTGTTTTATTTTGAGAAAATTACTTAGCTTCCCTGAGCCTCTGTTTCTTCATCTGTAAAATGGGCACACTTCTCACCTCTAAGGGATGCTATGAAAATGAAAAGACAGTGTATATGAGGCAGTGCCTGGGACATAGTAGGTACAAATCATAGGATTGCTATTGGCACAATGAGAAACAGAAACTCCAGCACTGGATATTATTTTTGTCCCTTCACACTTCATCTTTCCAAGAAGATATCTTAGGAGTTAGTATTAGCCATCTAGAAATTTCTTCTAAGTGGATTTCTGGATGCCAGTTGGGAAGGGTGGGATGAAGCACTAGAGGCAGAAGAACTGGTTTGTAAACTGTAAAGCACAGTTTTAGAAAATTGGGTGGGTTTGGACCACTCTAGCATTTGATCAAGGTCCGGGGCAAGGTCAGAGGATGGGGCAGTGACCACATGCTGAGGGGTCTCCAGGTCCCTGCTAAGAAAATGAGAATCTATCCAGCAAGCAGTAGGGATAGGAGCCCAGTAGTTACCTGCATTGAAGACTTTCCCACCAACTTCTATTCCTTATTTTTATATCATGCATTAATAAATTGTTTGATATTATCACATTTCTATACTAGGTCTGAGAACATGTGTACAGTATGAACTGTTATTAAAATGGAGAAAATTTGCACAAAAGCAACAACATAATTTTAGTATTCCTGTTTTTTTATATAAAGTTACAGTTTAAATTTCATGGAATCATAAAGTAGAATGCTAGAGATGCAAACTAACCGACACCATTAGGAAACTGAGGAAACTGAGACCCAAGAAATTCACCTTGCCCAAGGACACGACAGAAACCTTTATAGCTGCTCTCTTTACGCACTTGTTCTGTTTCAGACATTGTGCTGGGTCCTGAATCTACACTGCCCTTCATACTTAACAACAGTCCGCACAAAAGAGATCATATCAAACCATTATATAGATAAGTAAACCTAGGTTCAGATACCTTGAGAGCACACAGCTAATTAAGTAATGATTAAAATTCACTTTTCATTGTTGTTGTTTAATCTCTAAATTGTGTCCAACTCTTTTTGACCACATGGACTATAGCCTACCAGGCTCCTCTGTCCATGGGATTTCCCAGGTAAGAATACTGGAGTGAGCTGTCATTTCCTTCTCTAGGAGATCTTCCTGACCCAGGGATTGAACCCACATCTCCTATGTCTCCTGAACTGAGGATTCTTTACTCATTGTGCCACCTGGGAAGCCCCAAATTCACTTTTACCTGGATCCAGCGTGTGAGCTCTTCTCAGCGTCCCACATGGCACCAGAGAACAGGACCTAGAGCCAGGGCGTCTTCCTCTCAGCCCTGTTTGGCAGCTGTCAAGCTTCTCTCAAGTCTATTCCCAATTTAAGCCAGGCCAGCACTGAACCGGTTTCCTCATGTTGGTCCACAAAGAATTACTTTTATAGTTTTCACCTTTTGGGCGGATGTTGATGTTGCGAGTTTATACTAAGGAATAGTTCTGTGCAGAATGCATTGTTTGTGTGGAGATTTTATTTTATTTCATCACAGAGTGCCCACATTATGAGGAATCCCCGGGAGAAATTCCTGCCTGTTCCCAGTCAGAATTAACTGAGTTTTACTAAGTATTTGACCTGTGAGCACGTTGTGACACGGATGCTGTAAATTGTACGGCTGATCAGGGTTCCCTTTCGTGCTGGTTGTAGAACACTCAGATCCAAATGTGAATCCCACACAGACAGAGGATGCAGGGCTTTCCGTCTACATTGCTGTGTTATAGTCTCATTCCTGGCTTGGTTTTGGATTCCAGACTCTACTTCTTTTTTCTCATCTATCTATAGTTTATTTTCCCCTGAATCTTAGAAGGAATCTTCACTTGTTTTCAGAAATAGATGATATATGTTACTAAATAAACAGAAAGTTTAACTCCACATTGAAGCTCCAAACCTTTTCCTTAAACTGGTGGCAGACTTTACCTGCATGATATCCCTCCCAGCCCTGGCATAAGGAGGAAGAAGCTTAGCAGGTATAAACTCCTTACACAGAGCAATCACCCTGGGAACACTGCAGGGCCCAGGTGGGGACGTGCAAGAGATGGAACGGTTCCCCACTGTCCCGTCCAAATGAACTAGGATGCTGTATCCATCCTACCTAATTAAGGAGTGCTTGAAAGCAGGGCCTTTTTCTTGATTTACAAACCCTCCTCATCATCATTTATAGTGCACTGATATGTGAAGGCAGGGAGGAGAGACACTTAAGGGAAGATGGGTATTTCCTTAGATGACATTGGTGGGGGCAAGTGTCACCTTCACACAAGCACCTCCGCTCAGATGGCTTGTTAAGAGTTTGGCAGCTGCGCATGGAACACGCTGTACTTATTGACAAGGCACTGAGCTATTATCCATACTGGTACAGGAATTCAAGGACGGGACACAGATCAAGTGAGCCCATCTTCAACACTTGCTAAAAGACAGTGCTGCTGGTGGTTTCCATGCATATGAAACTAGGGAAACACAATTTCATTCACGCATTCGTTTATATATTCTTTCATCCACTCATTCATTTTGACGAACTCTGCTAATTGAGTTCTTTGCGGGACTCTAAAGATAAAAGAACGAGCAGATAGACATGGTCCCTTCTCTCATGCAAGCTATTTTGGATAGATACAGGGATGTAGCTATCTGAAAGAAAAAAAGTCCAGAAACATAAAAAAGAAAAATTTTGTCTTGTTTTTCTAAAAGGGGGAGGTAAAAATTTTGAAATCTGGTAGTGCTATCTTCCATTGGCTTAAAGATGTTTTTTTGAGGCGTGTGAAGGGGTACTTTCTCTGTGGGGGTAGAGAAACCAAGGGTAGCCTCTAGTAGTGAGAAAGAAACTATCTTTTCCCACAGAGGTCCCATGCTCCCTGGCTGAGAGGGACAAAAAAAGAGGGTCAGCTTTCTCCTGGGTCTTAATGGAACTTCCAGATCATTGCAGTGTCATTCTCTCATCAATATTTAAAGTCTTGGTAGTTGGTCTCCTACCACCCTTGGCAAAAGACTTCCAGAATTCACTGACTTTAGAGACATATCTGCCACTGGCCAGCTAGTTTTAACCATTTCATCCATCCTCCTCAAGGAATCCATTCCCCGAACACTGACTGTCACAACTATTAATATCATTATTCCCCAACTTGACCTTCTCAATCCCCCTCTGCACCATGTATCAGCATATGTGTCATACCCAAAGACACTGGTGCAACTATGCCCTCCTTCAGGGTGGGCTCCTAGTTCTGATTACTCCCTCTTTACCTGTTGGGGTGTGTTGAATGATGGCCTCCCAAAAGATGTACCTATATAAACATGTGAATGCAAGTTTCTTTAGGTAGTCTCTGCACATGCAATTGATTTAAGGATCTTGAAATGAGATGATCCTGGATTATCAGGTGTAGCCTAAATCCAATGACAAGTATCCTTAATAAGAGAAAGGAAGAGGTAGATTTGGGACACACAGAGGGGAAGGTCACGCGAAGACAGAGAGAGACTGGAGTTATGCAGCCACAAACCAAGGGATGCCTAGAGCCACAAGCAGATCGAAGAGGCAAGGGTTCACCCCTAGAGCCTTTGGAAGGTATCAGTTCAGTTCAGTTCAGTCGCTCAGTCGTGTCCGACTCTTTGCAACCCTGTGAATCGCAGCACGCCAGGCCTCCCTGTCCATCACCAACTCCCGGAGTTCACTCGGACTCACGTCCATCGAGCCATTGATGCCATCCAGCCATCTCATCAGGGCTCTGCCTATACCTTGATTTCAAACTTCTGGCCTCCAGGTCTGGGAGAGAATGAATTTCTGTTTGTTTTAAGCCAGGTTTGGAGTAATTTGTGAGGGCAGCCCTGGGAAATGAGCTCTCCTGTCATTTCCCCTGACTTCTCTAAAACCTCACTTAAGCCAGAACCTTCAAAACCTCCTTCTTTACCCATTTCATTCTGTTGACTCTGCTCCCATCCCCACCCAGCCCTCACTATCCAGCCTAGACACCTAACCTCGCCCACATTCCAGATTCTCATTCTTGCTTCAGATAGGTGTCAACCCCAAACCCAGGTCACCAGCCCTCCTTGTCTCCCTTGGTTCTTGCTGTCCTGCTAGAGAGACAAATGAAGGTTTAGCACCCCAAAGTTCATATGATCAAAATTCAACTTGTTTTCCAGGATTAAGAATATTTCCCCTTCCTATGTTCCAATCAGAAGCTCTCTGGTTTAATCTTATTTGGGAAGACTTAGCCTACCTGGTGCAAGTTCTTGAACATTTCCCAAACCCCACATCAAAATATCTCTCATGCTTTGGTTTGTTCTCAGTGGAGTTTTCTCTCAATTGAAAAGAACCATTCACTTGACCCTGATGGCCCATTTATTCACTATTTTCTGTGTTTCTTTCTTTTATTGTAGAATTTCTCAGGTGAGTGATTAGTGCCAACTACCTCTATTTTTATCTTTATCCGTAGCTTTCAAAACATTCTACAATCTGGATTTTTGTTTACTGATAGCTCTCTCTGATTTGTGGCTGAAAAAAATTTACCTTTTCTTATCCTGATTAACAAAACAAAACAAAACATTTCAGGTAATTCTGTTGCTCTTCTCAACTCTCCACAAATGACTTTGGGATATTGCACTATACTGAATCAACTGTCTTCTCTCCTACCCCTCTATTCCCTTATTTGTTGGCATCTCCTTCTTCTCATGTTTCCAAGGTTACTTCATTAAACTTCTCCTCTTATATCTTATGCAATTCCTCAGAAAGCCACGATTTATGATTACAGTTATCACATCACTACTTCTTATTCCTAAATTTTGGTCCTGTTCTTTCCTCACACCCAGTTCCGGTCCATGTCATTGCCACCCGGATATTTTTTGAATGAATGTCTCACTACTAAACCAAACCAACTTCTCCATCTAATTTCCTCCTCCCAGACTTTTCCCCATCTTCTTCACCCTTGGACTTACTCAGATACCAAGTGCTACCAGCATTTTCAATAAAGTTTTGCTCATGTAAGGTGCCTCTCTCTCTCATTTTATTGAGACATAACTGACACTATATTGGCTTCAGGCAGTCCATATAATGATTCAATATTTGTATATATTGCAATACATACAAATAACAATAACTAGACCCAGTTGGTCTAGTTAACATCTGTCACCATACAGTCACAGAATTTTTTTTGTTGTGCTGAGAACTTTTAAGATCTACTCTCTTAGCAACTTTCAATTATGCAATATAATATTATGAACTATAATCACCATGCTATACATTATATCTCCTTGCCTTCTTTACTTTACAACTGGAAGTTTGTATTTTTTGACTTCCTCTACCCACTTTGCCCATCCCCCACCCCATCTTTGGCAACCACCAATCTATTCTCTGTGTTATGAGCTTATTTTGTTTTTTTTTTCTTAAAGTTTTCACATATAAGTGAGACAATATAGTATTTGTCTTTCTCTGTCTGACATACTTAGCAGAATTCCCCATAGGTATCTCCATGCTGTTGCAAATATTTAGATTGGTGCAAAAGTAATTGCGGTTTTTGCATTGTTGAAATTTGCTATATATGATACTGGAATACATTCTTCAATATGGTTATGTTATACATCACTTTAATGTGCATTTCTCACTTTATTTTTTTTGGCTAATTACTTGTTGTTTATTTTATATTTATTGTAAACAATGGAAATGATGTTAGGCAAACAGCAAATTTGACCAATTTTTTTATTAGAGTTCAAAGTGGGTCATAAAGCAGTGGAGACAACTTGCAACATCAACAACACGTTTGGCCCAGGGACTGCTAGCAAATGTACAGTTCAGTGTTAGTTCAAGAAGTTTTGCAAAGGAAACGAGAGCCTTAAAGATGAGGAGCATAGTGACCAGCCATCAGAAGTTGACAACGATTAACTGAGACCAGTCATTGAAGCTAACCCTCTTACAACTACATGAGAAGTTGCTAAAGAACTCAGTGTCAATCATTCTACAGTCATTCAGCATTTGAAGCAAATTGGAAAGGTGAAAAGGCTCGATAAGTAGGTGCCTCATGAGCTGATTGAAAATTTTTTTAAGTCATCACTTTGAAGCTTCCTCTTCTCTTATTCTACACAATATCAACAAACCATTTCTTGATCTGATTGTGATGTGTGACAAAACGTGGATTTTATGTGACAACCAGTGAAAATCACCTCAGTGGTTGGACCGAGAAGAAGCTCCAAAGCACTTCCCAAAGCCAAACTCGCACCATAAAAGGTCCTGGTCACTGTTTGGTGGTCTGCTGCTGGTCTGATACAGCTTTCTGAATTCTGGCGAAACCATTACATCTGAGAATTATGCTCAGCAAATCAATGAAACTGCAATGCTGCAGCTGGCAATGGTCAAAAGAAAGAGCCCAGTTCTCCATGACAACACCCAACTCACGTCACACTACCAATGCTTCTAAAGTGGAACAAACTGGGCTTTGAAGTTTTGCCTCATTCACCATATATACTTGACCTCTCACCAGCCAAGAGCATCTAGACAACTTTTTGCAGGGAAACACTTCCACAATCAGCAAGATGCCAAAAATGCCTTCCAAGGCTTTGTCAAATTCTGAAGCATGGATTTCTACGCTACAGAAATAAAGAAACTTCTCATTAGCAAAAATGTGATGATTGTAATGGTTCCTATTTTGATTAATACAGATGTATTTGTGCCTAGTTATAATGATTTAAAATTCATGATCCAAAATTGCAATTACTTTTTCACCAGCCTAAGAGCAAGATTTTGTCCTTTTTATGGCTGAATAATATTCCACCATATATGTGTGTTGCATGTGTGTATACTAATTGTCTTTCTCCATTGTTTTTATATTGAGTTGTATGAGTTCTTTCTGTAGTTTGGATGTCAACCCTTATCAGATATATTCTTTGAAAGTATCTTCTCCCATTCAAGAGATTGACTTTTCATTTTGTTGATTATTTCCTCCATTGTGCAAAAGCTTTTGGTGTGATGTTATCTCACTTATTTATTTTGCTTTTCTTGTCTTTGCTTCTGGTGTCAAATCCCCCCCAAATATTGCTAAGCCCTATGTCAGAGAGCTTATTGCCTAGGTTTTCTTCTAAAAGTTTTATGGTTTCAAGTCTTACGTTCAAGTCATTAATCCATTTTGAGTTAATTTTTGTGTATGGTGTGAGATAGCGGTCTATTGATTCTTTTGTATGTGGCTGTCCAGTTTTTCTAATACCGTTTATTGGAGAGATTGTTCTTCCCCCATTTTACATTCTTGGCTCCTTTGTCAGAAATTAACTGGCCACATATGCATGGGTTTATTTCTTGGCTTTCTATTCCGTCACACTGATCTTTGTGTCTGTTTTTATGCCAGTACCATACTACTTTGATTATCATAGCATAGTAATATAGTTTGAAAAGAGGGCACATGTCGATTCCAGCTTTAGTCTTCTTTCTCAAGATTCTTTGACTATTAGAGGTCTTTTGTGGTTCCATCCAAATTTTAGGATTATTTGTGCTATTTCTGTGAGAAATGCCACTGAAATTTTAATAGGAATTGTACTGAATCTGCAGGTGGCTTTGGGTAGCAAGGATTTTAACAATATTAATTCTTCCAATCTGCTAGCACAAAATCTTTCTATTTATTTGTGCCTTCTTCAGTTTCTTTCATCAGTGTCTTATAGTTTTCAGTGCACAGGGCCTTTCACCTCCTTGCTTAAATTTAGTCCAGCTATTTTTTTTTTTAATACAATTGTACATGGACTTGTTTTCTTAATTTCTCTAGTAGTTTGTTATTATTATATTAAAATGCAATGGATTTCTGTATTTTGACTGTGCATACTACAACTTTGGGGCTTCCCTGATACCTCAGTGGTAAAGAATTTGCCTGCCAATGCAGGAGATGGGGGTTTGATTCCCAGCTTGGAAAGATTCTCTGAAGGAAGTGGCAACCCACTGCAGTATTCTTGCCTGGAAAATCCCATAGATAGAAGAGCAAGGCAGGCTACAGTCCATGAGGTCACAAAAGAGTTGGACACAACTTAGCAACTAAACAACACCAACATACTGCAACTTTACTGAACTCATTTATTCGTATGAATCATTTTTTGTTGGAGTTTTAGAGTGTTCTATATACATATACAGTACCCTGTCATCTGCAAATAGTGACTGTTTTGGTTCTTCTGTCCTAATTTGGATGCCTTTTCTTTTTTTCTTGCCTAATTGATCTGGATAAAATTTCAACAGTCAATACTATGCTGAATAAAATTGGCAAAAATAGACATCTTTGTCATGTACCTGATCTTAGAAGAAAAGATTTCAGCTTTTCACTGTTGAGTATAATGTTTTCTGTGAGCTTGTCCTATATGGCCTTTGTTATCCTGAGGTATGTTCCCATTGTACTAACCTTGTTGAGAATTTTATCACAAATGAATGTTGGATTTTGTCAAACGCTATTTCTGCATATATTGAGATCATCCTATGATTCTAATTCTTCATTTTGTGAATGTGGTGTATCATGTTGATTAATTTGCGTGTGTCAAACTAACCCTGCATCCCTAGAATAAATCTACTTGATAATAGCGTATAATCCTTGTAATGTATTGTTGAATTTGGTTTGCTAATGTTTTGCTGAGAATTTTTGTATCTATGTTCATCAGGGATGTTGTTGTTATTTAGTCTTTAAGTCGTGTCTGACTCTTTTGCGACACCATGGACTGTAGTCCACCAGGTTACTCTGACTATGGGATTTCCCAGGCAAGAATACTGGAGTGGTTTGCCATTTCTTCCTCCAGGGGATCTTCCTTACCCAAGGCTTGAACCCACGTCTCCCTCATTGGCAGGCAGATTCTTTACCACTGAGACACCAGAGAAGCTCTCATCAGGAATGATGGCTTAGAATTTTCTTTTTTTCTTTCTTTTTTGTTGGGTATTCTTGTCTGGTTTTGGTATCAGAGTAGTGCTGGCCTTGAAAACTATGTTTGGAAGTATGTCCCTTTCCTCTCTTTTTGGAAAGAGTTTGAGAAGGATTGCTATTAATTTGGTGGATTTCACTAGTGAAGCCACCTGGTCCTAGGCTTTTGTTTGTGGGGAGTTTTTAAATTGCTGACTCAATCACCTTACTAATAATTGATCTGTTCAGATTTTTCATTTCATCATAATTCAGTCTTATAAGGTTATATATTTCTAGGAATTTTATCCGTTTCGCCTAGGTTGCCCCATTTGTTGGCATATAATTGTTTGTTGTACTCTCTTATGATCCTCTGAATTTCTGTGTTATCAATTGTAATGTCTCCTCTTTCATTTCTGATTTTGTTTATGTGAACTTTCATTTTTCTTGGTGAGTCTAGCTAGATGTTTGTCTATTTTGTTTATCTTTTCAAAGAACCAGCTCTTTGTTTTATTTCTGTTTTTAGTTTCTATTTTATTTAGTTCTTCTCTGTTATTTGTAATTTCCTTTCTTCTGCTAATTTTGGGCTTCATTTTTTTTTTGTTCCTTGAGGTGTAGTTAGGTTGTTTATTTGGATTTTTCTTGTTCCTTGAGGTAGGCATTATCGTTATGTACTTCCTTACTAGAACTACTTTAGTGCATCCCATAAGTTTTGGTATATTGTATTTCCATTTTCATATGTCTCAAGGTATTTTTTTAATTTCACTTTTGATTTCTTCATTGACCCATTAGCTGTTCAGGAGTGTGTTGTTTAGTCTACATATATTTTTGAATTTTCCAGTTTTCTTACTGTAATTGATTTCTAATTTCAAACCATTGTAGTCTGAAAAGATGCTTGATACTATTTCAGTCTTGGTTTACTTCTCATTTGCCTAATGTGAAGGGCCTGATATGCCATTTTTAAGGTTCTTTTCTAGAGGAAATTGTTCCATAGTAGCTATACATTCACTGTGTCCATGGGAGGAACTGAGTTTGGGATCTTCCTATACCACCATCTTGAATCAGAACCTCTCCCTCACTCTCTGTTTTTAAAGTTCATATTTCTGAAAAAAAATAAAATGAATTTCATATTTCTGCAAGTCTGTTCCAGATCTTCATCACTAACCTCTTCTCACTATGCATGATGCTGTCACTATTTAAATGTGCCCTTCCTCTCCTTCGAAGGCCAGTAAGCTGCAACTTCCTCAGGGGTGGACACATCCCATTCACTTTTGGGCCTTTGGTACCAAACACTGAAGTAATTATGTCCAGGGTCAGTAAATATTGACGGGATGAAGAAATGAATAGATAGATTATTCCTTCAACTCCTCATCCCCAGTCCCTCCCTCCTTCAGATATCCTGTGATCCCCTGGATGATACATTCTTAAACCTTTTGTTCTTTTAAAAATCTTGAAAATAGTTATCATTCTCTCTGTTGAGCATATGAAGAAACTGAAGCTCAGATGGGTTAAAGAACTCACTCGAATTCCCACAATAAGAAAATGGCAGAGCCTGAGATTCTGTGCCTTTTCATTTGCTATATGGCTGCCACTTTTAAGACAGTCATGAGAAACTATGTTGGATACAAAAAGGCTAAATTATGCAGAACTTTGACAGCCAGACAAAGAATTTTGGACTTGACCCAGTTAGAACTAGTCTCTAAACACAGAGGACCAGGGTACTTATACATACTTCTTAGCTTATTTAGAAAATCAAGAGATAAAATATAAGAAACGTATAAAACAAAGCCTGACTTACTGCAGGTTCTCTCTCAAAAACGGTAACAGTGTGTTATATGTTATCTTTAGCTTTTTATTTGTATGTCTTTCTTTCCACCAACTACTTGAAAGCTACTTGAGAATGTTGGTCATGGCTGACATTTTTCTCATTCACGTCTCACCTTTTCCTTTTAAAGAACAGTATTCTTTGTAGTAGCTGAGTATATGGCCCTAAAGTCTGGCGGTGCCTTTGCCACCATTCCTACCAGCTGTGAGAATGTGGGCAAGTCTCCTGGTCCCTCTGTGCCCCTTTATTTTCCTCACCAGTCACTCGAGCTTAATAGTGACTACCCAGTGGAGTGTTGTCAGGATAGAATGAATTATATATATAATTCATATACATATATGAAGTTGCTCAGTCGTGTCCGACTCTTTGTGACCCCATGGGCTATATAGCCTACAAGGCTCCTCAGTCCATGGGATTTTCCAGGCAGGAATACTGGAGTGGGTTGCCATTTCCTTCTCCAGGGGACCTTCCTGATCTAGGGATCAAACCTGGGTCTCCTGCATTGTAGGCAGACACTTTACTGTCTGAGCTACAGAGCTCTAGGGTCATATATATATAATTATACAAAATTCATATATAATGCAGCTTAGTTCCTGTCACAAAGTAATTTTGAACAAATAGTAGTTATTACTCCTCATTATTATATTTACTTCTGTGATATTTTTGTTGAGAAATTTCCTTAAGGAATCTGTGTCAGAAGTACTTCCTATTTCTTGAGGAACTGCTGCTTCTTCTAGTCCTACAAATGGTAACAGATATCTCTGGCCACCAGGGAGATCAAAATCAAACTTGAAGTTTAACCATAGTAGCTTGGTAGAACCCACTGGTTTTTTTTTTTTTAATATATTTGATTTCTCCCTTTTTCCGTTCTGTTTCCTACTTCCATCTCTATTTCACTGTTATTGTACACGGCCTCAAATCCCTGGGCCTTTAAATTGTAGCTTTTCGCCCCCTTCTTCTACTGGAATCAGCCGCCTTGTCACTGCAGAGCCACGCACAAGCCTGCAGGCTCCTCCCCTGGCTGCTCTTCTGGCCACTGAGGCCACTGCTTCTCTAGACCGAAACAGCTCATGGTCCTTCAGCCTCCTACCTAACAAGGTCCCATGGTTCCCGATCAATTCAGTTTAGTCCAGACTTTCTGTGGAACCTGCCTAGCCTGACCCCTGCCTTCCAAAACTGCCCTCCCAGCCTCAGAAGTTGCACTCAGGAGCCATGTTTACACTGAGTGCCTCTACCGCCCTGGCCTATAGCTGACGACACTAGGTGGAACCTGAACAAAGAGACCAATCATATTTTCTCCCCCAGATATTTGGAAAGGGAGTTAGGGCCACTGGTTAGCTTCTGCGGGTCTTTTGAACTGGGGGTAGACTGTCTTGGTGGCCATGGGGACAGCTACCAAGCATACAAGAGAGAACAAAGAATAGAGGGGTGGAGAGGCAGGCAGAGAGTGGCATGCAGGTGGCCTTGGAAGGGACAGAGACAAAGAGGGTCATTGCTGGCTCTGCACAGCTCTCCAGTTCCTGCTTTCATTCTTCTTTCAATCTTGGCTGCCCTCTTGGGAGTCCATAAAACACCCTTGTGACCTTGTAATCAATGTCCCTTTTTGTTTTAAACCAGTTAGAGTGACTTCTTGTTAAATGTAGAGTCAGCCTCCTTCCCATCTCTCTCCTCTCCTTCCCTCTTTCTTGCCCTCATCTCTCCTCTCCTTAAGTTTTATGTCCTTATGACCCTATGACTGTGCCTTGAGATTATCCACATTTGCCTTGCTTCAGATCAACTCTCTCCAGCCATTTCATCCTGAAGCTCTCCTTCTCTTTTCCATATGAAAGCCTGGCAACAATCCCAACCTTGCACTCTATAAGGCAAAAACCTTCCTTCTCTTCTTTCCTTTTGAAATTTGCCTTACTAGCCAATCACTCAAGCCTGCCATTTGTCATGGTGTCTAATTTCAAGATCCTTTAATTTTGTAATCTCCTCTCTTTACATGGCCTCAAGATCTGCCTTTTCCCTCTTAATCTCAAGTTTAATTGTCATTTTCCTATTTGATTAGTGGAATTTTGTCTTTACTAGACTCATGATTGCCAGCTTTCTCTACCTTTTGTCACTTTAAAATGCTTCCAGAAACTGATACTTCTAAAGGAGACATTACCCAGTCTGTATATGTCCAATGAAGACCCTTATGCTCTATTGATATTTACCCAGCTATTGCCACTTTTAGCTTCTTGGGGAGAATTTGTGTTTTGATGACACTTATGATCAGAATTAGTGTGGAATGGTCACTATGAGCTCCCTTGGAACAACCACCTTCAATGGCCCCCTTTCTCCCTCAGAAAAAAGTTCTAGTTCGTTAGTCTGACAGTCAAAGTTTTCTACATTCTGATCTCTACCAACATTTTCTTTCTTACCTTAGCTCCCCCATGGGACCCTTTACTTAAGGCAGACTGTCTACTCACTGTTTCCCAACCTCACCCTGGGCTTTCCAGCCTCTGGGCTCTGCACTCATTCATTCCTGGGACACACACATTGTACCAGGCACAGGACATCAAACAGTGAACAAGACGCAGTTTGCCAGGGAACACACTTTCATTCCATGCTGGTCTGTAATGTCTTCTCTCCCCTTCCCCACGCCTTTTGTACTAAATTTGAACTATCCTTCAGGGTCACACCAAAATCCACCTCTTCCCCAATCACACCTGTCTGAAATGGCTTCTCTGTCTAAAACCATGTTTCTGTGTTTTTATTTGTACTCTGAGGTTAATTATCACTTAACATCTGAATTTGAATCTGCACCCTGGTCTCCTGTGCTAGCAATAAGCTCTTTGTGAAACATCTTCTGTTGCTTCATTTGGGCATCCACAGTGGCTCAGATGGTAAAGAATCTGCCTGCACCGTGGGGGACCCAGGTTCAATCCCTGTGTTGGAAATTCCCCTGGAGAAGGACATAGAGGCCCACTCCAGTATTCTTGCCTGGAGAATCCCATGGACAGAGAAGTCTGGTGGGGTACAGTCCATAGGGTCACAAAGAGTCAGACACAACCCATGCAACTGAGGACGTTGCTTCATTTTACCCCTTGAGGCCTCGCCCAGAGTATTAGTTCAAAAAGTACATTCAATTTATTGTGGCAGTTTAGGTTCACAGTTCCTTATAACAACCACAAATGACTGAATATGCATTTCCCCCTCTGGTCAACTTGCTAGGTTGGCCCAGAAGTTTGTTCAGGATTTCCATAACATCTTATGGACAAACCCAAATGAACTTTTGGGCCAACCCCCTATTTCCACTGGTTCAATGTTCTCCTTCTTAAAATCACAGGTGCTTTGACATGGATGGACCTGGAAGACATTATGCCAAGGGAAATCAGCCAGTCCTCAAAGGACAGATACAGCAGGATTCCTCTTATATGAGGTCCCTAGTATAGTCAAATTCATAAAGTAGCATGATGGTGGCGGGAGCTGGGGGCAGGAAGGAATGAGGAGTCATTGTTTAATGGAAATGGAGTTTCAGTTTGGAAAGAAGAAAAAGTTCTGGAGATGGATGGTGGCTGATGATCACAAAACAACATGAATACACTTGATGCCACTGAACTGTACACTTGGAAATAGTTAAAACGGTAGTTTTATGTGGCATGCATTTTAGCAAAATTTAAAATAACCAGCTAGGTCCCAAGCTGCAGAAGGCTGTGGCCCATGTCTCCCCACTCTGGATGCCTCTCTCGGCCTCCCATTTCCAGCTCAGGTGGTAGCAGGATAAATACTTGTGGAAATGAAGTGAACGGCATTGTTGCCTTGAATTGAGAAGGAAAATTAGAAGCGGACTCTTCGAAAATGCTTTGGACACTTCTCACGTTTCACCTTGCCACTGTCTCTTCAGGATATAAGTGGAAAAAAACGTCAGACCTCAAAGCCAACAGCAGAAGGCGTTTTCTGGGCTCAGATGAAGAAATCTACAAAATTAGGAAATGTTTGTGCTATTTCTGGAGGCCCTGGACAGGCTCAGTTCACCTCCAAGTGATTTACCTGTGGCTCTCCGTGATTATTTACTTGGCTCTTCAGTTCAAGACAATCACAGGAATGTACGGCCCATAAATTAGAATAGCTATGAAACACAGACTGCCTTTATGTAGAAACATAACTTTTGCTGGTTTTTTTTTTTTTCCAAAGGGAAAATACATTTAATATACAGGCTGAGAGTGATCACTCTGCTCTTACTGCCTCCTTTTTAATATCAGAGTTCAGCACGGATCTCTTGCCTGTCCTAGGTCTTTGCCCTTGTGACTGACTACGGGCTCAGGAGACAGATATTCTCTCAAATGCTCCTTGACTGAGCCCCATTGGGGAGCACGGAGGCTTCACCTACCATGTCTACCCCATCCCAAACTCTGCCTGTCTCACCGTTTGGGTGGCAGGGCTTTTCACAGCAGGTGAGTGTGGAAGTGGGGTAAACAATTCAGAATACTGGGAGGAGCCTGGATCTGGGGGCTGGGCCCCGCCACATCCCAGCATTGACTTCATCACACTCATCTCTAAAATAGGCTAACTATTCCCCCTGGTTGAGTTATGGTGAGGAATAGAGATAATGAACAGAAGTAGAAGAACCTGACATTCCATAAACAGGAATAAAAATATCAGGATGATAGCTCTGTATTTTGAGGTAAACAGAGAAGCCTCAAACTGAGGATGGACAATCCATCAGATGAAAGGGAGGGTTGAGACAGGACACTGAAAGCTAGTAAGAGAGGAGGAAAGTTGGGGGTGTCTGGCCAAGTCAGGAGCACAGCCCCACTGATGTAGACAGCAGGTTGTCTACAGGGTTCAAGGGCCTGTCTGAGATTAGGGAGGGCACGGATGAATGAAGAAGCAAGACTTTTAAAGCTAGGAAGTATGACCTGGTGGCCAGAGGCAGACATCCAGGTTCCACTTTTGCTAGTCCTAACAGGGAGAGTCCATCAGACTCTGGTGCCACACTGCCAGGGTTT
Organism: Ovis canadensis; assembly: GCF_042477335.2. Classification (NCBI taxonomy): domain Eukaryota; kingdom Metazoa; phylum Chordata; class Mammalia; order Artiodactyla; family Bovidae; genus Ovis; species Ovis canadensis. The sequence continues at coordinate 39,052,580 of NC_091245.1, forward strand.
GACTTCTGACCTTGCCCTCACTAGCTGTGCAACCTTGAGCCAGTTACTTAACCTCACTGAACTTTCAGTTTTTCCTCTGGTAAATGGAAGTTATAATAATATCTATCTAGCTTTATAAGATTGTTATGACAATTTAATAAAATTAAGATGTGGAAAACTCTTAAATAGTTCCTGACACATAGCACACCAAAAAAGATGCTTGATATTTTTAACATAATTCATTCCTTTAAACAAATTCATTCAACAAATGTGTCCAGACTAGACACTGTGTTAGGCACTGGCAAAGCAGCTGTGAAGTGGTTTGCACGGTCCTTGCCCTCATGGAACTGAAAACTTAGCTTCCAAGGATTTCTTCTTGTTCCTTGCCAACAGCTCAGTCAAGATAAGGTTTTGGTGTTTATTCTCGAATCTGTGATCTGGACCACAGGCCTTTTCTCAGGTTTCATTTATTTCTTAGCATACCTGCTTCTCCTGCAGGTAATTGAGAGTTGTTGGGACATTCTATAAAAAGCTTACCGAATTGAGGGTACTCAATCAATGTTGAATAATAACAAGAGAAATGTATAATGTATAAACAGATTATGTTGGGGTCTTAAACTTTCCTTCATCTCATTAATATATATGGGAGCACACTTCCTCTGCACTGCTGTCCAATGCAGGCTGTCCTCCAGCCAGCAAGGAAGGCCAGGCTCCACTGAGTCCTGCCTGGGGGCTGGAGAGACTTGGGGTGCTGCTCAGGATCCAAGCAGGGACCTTCTTCACAAGTGTCGGCGGTTTCCTTTCACATGAAGAGCTGCCCTTTGCTTACCCCTTATGGTCTACTGGGCTTCCCAGGTGGCTCTAGTGGTAAAGTACCCGCCTGCCACTTCAGGAGACATAAGAGACAAGGGTTCGATCCCTGAGTCGGGAAGATTCCCCTGGAGGAAGGCACAGCAAACCACTCCAGTATCTTGCCTAGAGAATCCCATGGACAGAGAAGCCTGGCAAGTTACGGTCCATAGGGTCGCAAAGAGTCAGACATGACTGAAGTGACTTACCATCTATCAGGCTTAGAATGGAGCAAGTTCTTCTGCCATTTTGCTTTATCCTTAAAACAACCCTGGGAAGTAGGTTCTTCTGACCTCTCTTGTGTCTGAAGTAACAAAGTCAGAGAGGCATGCCACAATTTGTTCAAGTTCACCCGTACAGCTGGGGTGGGATTCTAACCCAGGCACAGGCCTACACTACCACATCCCTTTTTAACAAATCTCTCCAGCCTCTAACATACTTGTTCCTCTAGAAAATACGAGGCCATTCTCTTCTGCATAAAATCAGCTGTATATTTTTAGGAAACCCCAAAGCCTTCAGTGCAGAATACCCTGTTCTCCACACCAGAATTCCTATCACGCTTTGCAAATCTCTTATTGACTCGTTTATTTTCAGTGACTCTAAGTTCTATCAGCTACTGTACCTCAGAGCAATGCTTGGTATGAAACAGATGCTCAATAAATATTTGCGGACTGAGTGAATGAATTTATCTCTAAATTTGTATATCATTTAAAGGATCTATCACAGGAGATGCAAAATAAGTGCTCAATTCTTGTTTGTTCAACATTTGCATGGAATTATGGTTGCTTCATTTAGTGCCTGGATTTTATCATTCTTGCTAGTTAGGTAAAAAACAAAGAACCACCCAGACAACAGACTAACCACCACTCAGGCTCTTTTTTAAAAAAGTATGAGAATGAAGAATGAAAGAATGAGTGAATGAATGCATGCATGCCATCATGAATGAGAATAAATGCCTCTAGAACGTTCCTTCAAGCCCCATCTCCATCCTCAGCAGACTTCCAGCCTGATCAGCAATGTTTCTTCAGGTGACACTCAGGGAAATCTGGTGCAAGATCCCTTTTCACACAACTGTTGCTGGTGTGTCTTAGAAACAAATGGCCTTTGAAGATACCCACTGGTAAAGCTTGCATCTTAAAAATCATTCTGGTCAGGAGTCTGTCTGAAGTTATTTGGGAATGACTGTGTAAAAAGCCAAACACTTTCTATGTGGCTGATCTGGGCCCACCCAGGTAGGTCTTGTAAAAGCAGAAGGCTTGGCCTACTCACCCAGTGGCCCCAAACTCCAGTGGAAAAACTCCAGAGCCCCCTTCCTGCCCTGTGTCTCAAAGAGAGCTTCCTACAGAGAGGAAGGCTGTCCCCCTCACCAGTATTTCTGGAATAACCACCTGGTTTTATCTGGGAGGCTGAGTCTCCCAGGATGTTTACGATTAAGCACAAGCTTAATTTCTATTATCGATGTTCTACTTACCCACACAGACAAGCATATGAGTGAGTTTACCCACAAGTGTACATTTTCCAGAGAAAGCTGTTGCTTTTTGCTACAGTAATTGCTAGAAGAAAAGCACCAGAAATTTTTGAGATAACATATTG